>NC_088866.1:45713177-46013177 GCF_032884065.1 Artemia franciscana | reverse complement strand
GCTAAAAACATGCCCTATAGTTTCAAAGTAATACCCTCAGTTTTGCCTAGTGTATTGTAGAGGTGCCCTTTGGACAATAAGGATACACATAGTATATATTGATTTAATTTTACACCCTCCTCAACTTCCCTTGAAGTTGTTAACTTGAAACCCTAATAAATTTCTGAAATGTTTCATCTGTGTCATATCCTTTTGACCACCTAAATTCACATAATGTGCTTTCATCTGGTACAACAGACACCCCACACACCCTGAAGGCTTCACTTTAATCCCCTTTGCTCCTTCAGAGGTATTGCAGATGTGCCCTTCTAACAACCATATCCTGTTAAACATCCCTTTTCACATGCCTTGAAAGTTTCACTCAATACCTTTGCCTATTCCTGAGATATCACAAGCACGCCCTTATGGTACACTTGAATACGTATAGTGTCTTTTAGTTTAGTCCAACATCGCAGTAACATGCTCTGAAAGTTTCAGCATAACACTCGAAGATTTTCCCGGGAGATTGCACATACGCCCTGTTGACATTCTGGATACACATTGTACCTTTTGATTTAGTTCTACATACCCTCAAAATTTCCAGGAAAATAAAACTTTAAAAGCTGTTTCCAGAGACATTATATAATGAGATGTTTAACTATATAAACCTACCTCGTCAACTTTTCCTTGAAAAAATCTTTTTAGCCTATTTTATGGAACAACCAGTAACAATAGTATTAGCGCTGAAAGTTTCAACTTACTACCCTTTGTTGTTCCCGAGACATTACTGTTACACTCCTTTGACACCATGTATACAAAAAGTGTCTTTTGATTCAGTTCAATATTCCCCTTTCATTATGCACTGATAGTTTAAACTTAATGCTCCACGCTGATCTTGGGATGTTGCTGATGCACCCTTTTGATAACCTGCATCCACTAAATTTAGTTCAATTTAGTTCAACATGCACCTCAAGATTGCCAGAAGCTTAGCCTTAACCCCTTCAGCCTCAATATTAGAATTAGTAATCGTAGTAGTATTTGAAGTACTATTTATAATAGAGGAAATAATAAATGAAAAGACAAAAATCAAATAGGTGAAAAAACGAGGATTCAATCTCATTGAAAATATAATAGATAGACGATTAAAAAAGGTAAAACAGGAAAATAGGGAGCCCGTCCCCCTTGATCCAGTTACACTGGCAATTGGGAAAAAGACTTTCACTACATTACCATGCGTCTCGAAACTCAGCGACAAACTTGGAAAAATTTAAAAAAAACATAATCTCTCTGCTTCTTTCAAAACTGAGCAAAAAGTTGAACATTTTTTCAACTCGGGAAAGAATAAAACGGACCCTATACTAGGTAGTAGTGTCTACAGAGTCCCGTGTTCATGTGGAAAATTTTACATTGGCAGGACCCATCAACAACAAGGGGAACGATTGCATGAACACGTAATTTCGATAGATGAGTCCCTGAGATTTGAAAATAAAAATGACAACTTTGATTCAGCTCTCGCCCAGCATATATACGAAAATCCTGACCATTTAGTTCTTTTTGAAGAGGCAACTTTAATATCTACCGTAAATTGCCTACCGCAATCTTTTAAAGAGGCAATTGAGAATAAAAAAAACATATAAATAGATATGTGGCTATAAATAGAGACACGGGAGATATTTTCTTAAGCCCAATTTATAACACTTTAATGTTAAAAGACTCCATGAATATTTTCACCCAGTCTAATTTAAGACAACCTGTCCACATATCTAATGTAAACCAAAATTGTAGACAGGCAAAATCTGTTGCAAGGCAAAGGATACTTATTCAATCTAATTGGTAACTTTTTGACAGTGTCTTTTTTCCTCTCGTACAGTTCACTTAGGAAGGTTGGAATTTGTTGTTGTTTCTTCTTTGTTTCTTTTTTTCTTTTTCCTCTTTTTAATTTTTTTGAGCACTGAGGACGACTTGGCGGAAGTCTTAGTCGAAATATTTGCTTGTTTTTCATATTTTGCTACTGGCTGACAAAATCCTCGTTTCTTCACCTCTTTGATTTTTGTCTTTTCATTTATTATCTTCTTTCTTGTTTTCATAGGTCATGCACCAAATTTGTCGGTCACAGGTGGTTGTTCGGTACCTGTCCTTATTTGAGCATTGATTATTCTGTCGGTCCAATGTATTGCAAAGATTTTACATAGGCACTTGTATAGTCGAGTAGTCATTTCTCAGCATTCTATGAAAGGCTCCAAGGCTCTCATTGCTCCAAAGCAACCGCAATTTCAACTTCTGAGAGTAGTTTCTACATCTCCAAATATTCTTCAGCTGAGAAAATGCTCCACTTGCATAATCTATGGGTAGCATGACTTCTCTAAAAGGTATAGGGGCTGCAGGAGGTTATTGTATCCTCAAAGACATAATTATAGGACCTATCAACAATACTAAGGAGAACAGCTATCGCAAAATTTTGATCAGATATATTTAGGGGAAAGGGGGCGTGTGAGGGGTTTAATCGCCCTTCAACCTGTTTTGTCATTTAAAAAGAGCAGTAGAACTTTCAATCTCCGTTTGAATGAACCCTCTCCCCGTCTTGTAGGATTGATGTTTTGATTCTACATCCCATAGAGTAAACAAAAAATTAAAACTAAAGATGCAAACGTGATCTTCTTCTGGCAAATAATATAAACATTCCACATTTTTGTGGATAGAGGCTTAAAAGTTCTACAAAATGGTTCTCTGATATACTGAATCTTAATAGTTTGATTTTCATTAAGATCATTTGAATTTTTTATGGTACTCCTACTATTTTCTCAAAACATTGGTCTCAAACTTACTGTTTCATTATAAATCTATTTTTTTAATGTTAAATAATCCACAAATACTGATTTTCCACGATTAAGTTGGATAAATAAATACGTTGTTAGGTCTCAGACCTAGCAATTTCTACATCGACCTAGCTGCATAGCTAGGTCTCAGAACGTATTTATATTTATAATAGTATTTGTAGTAGTAGTAGTAGTCATTGGAATAGTAGAAGAAGCAGTAGTAATTGTAGTACTTGTAGTAATGATTTTAGCACCAATTCTATTAGCAGTAGTATGCATATAGTGCCTTTTGAGTTAGCTCAATATACCCTCAAGATGCCTTAAAAGTTTCAATTTAATCCCCAAGCTATTCCTAGGATAATGCTGACATAGACTTTTGGTAACCTGAAAGTACATAGTGAGCTTTGATTTAGTTTAATGTTATCCCCATTATTCCCAAAGAGTTGCATCTTAATGTCCTTGTTCATTGTAATGGTAGTAATTATAACAATAACAGTAGTTGAAATGACAGTGGTAGCATGCATAATGTTGTTTCAGCAATATCTGATGAACGGCTTAGGGAATTAATTTGAAGATTTGAGGGAATAGTGAAGGGGGTATTTAACTGACCAAAAGGCAATATCTTACATACTGCTACTACCACTAAAACTACTACTGTTCTAACTACCACACCAATGCTTACTAATACTGATGATGCTAAGGGTGTTAAGGCAGAAAATGTTTTGAAGAAATGTTTACAGAGAACTAAAGCGAAATCAAGACGCAGAATGTGCAAAAAGATTGTCAAAAGGGCGTATCAGGAATTTTTCAGGACCGGCTAAGAAATACTGCTTGTCTATTAGTTTAACTAAGGGTGAGGGTAATAAGACAGAATTTTCATGAAAAACTTCAAGGAGGTGATGAATTAAATATATACAAACTATGCGTTTGTCGGTTGTCAAAAGGGTGCATCAATAAAATAGAAGGAACGGCTTAGTGTATTAAGTTGATAATTTTTCGGGCATAGTGAGGGGATGTTAAACTAGCGAAAAGGCAAGTTTGACTCTTTCTCTTAACTCTACTTTTTAAAACAGTAAAAAACTTTATCGTAAAGAGCAGGGGGTTGATGAGGAAGCAGCCCCTTTCTCATACGAAGTAATTTCTGTTCGTTTTAAGTTTTAATGTGGCTCCTTACTTTCCGTTACAAAAAATTGTTTTTTTTATTTAATTTCTGAACGTTTTTGAACCAATCCCTGTTTTGATTTTTGACTCTCTGCAGATGAATAATTAAAACGAAATTTGTTTTTTTTATTTTTTTGGCTGAATGGCTTTCTCATATTTTTGATTGAAGGATTTTGAGAAAAAAGGAGCGGGGGAGAAGGCCTAGTTGCCCTCCAAATTTTTGGTTACTTAGAAAGGCAACTAGAACTTTTAATTTTTTACCAATGTTTTTGTTAGTAAAAGTTATACGTAACTTATAAATTAGCTTACGTAACGAACTTCTTTAGTCTCATGTTTTTATTACATATATGAGGGGGTTCACCACCTCGTCAGTAACTCACTCTTTACACTAAAGCTGAAATTTTGTCCCAATTTCTTAAGTATGACCCCCTAAATCACAAAAGCCGTAGAATAAATAGTTGAAATTACAAAAAATACTTTAGCGTAAAGAGTGAGGTATTAGGAGGAGCTGAGCCCATCATATGCATAATAATTTCTGTTTGTTTTAAGTTTTAATTCTGCTATGTTTTTTTTTTTAAATACTATAAAATCCTGCGCTCCCATCATGGAAATTTTCTTCCCCCATGATAAATTGCTCCATCGAAAATTCTCCCAACATGTCCCCCTCCTCTCAACCCCCCAAAACCAAAAAATATCCCTGAGAACGTATGTACACTTCCAAATAACCATTACTATATGTAAGCACTGGTCAAAGTTTGTAGCTTGTAGCCCCTCCCACGGGGACCTTGGGGGAGTAAATCGTTCCCAAAGACACAGTTATAAGATTTTTTGACTACGCTGAATACAATGGTTATCTCAGAATTTTGATTCGGTGACTTTGGGAAAATAATTAGCGTGGGAGGGGGCCTAGGTGCCCTCCAATTTTTTTGGTCACTTAAAAAGGGCACTAGAACTTTTGATTTCCATTAGAATCAGCTCTCTCACGAGATTCTAGGACCACTAGATCGATACAATTACCCCTGGGAGAAAAAACTACAAAAAACAAAAAAACAAACAAACAAATTAACAAGCATCCGTCATCTGCTTTCTGGCAAAAAATACAAAATTCCACATTTTTGTAGATAGGAGCTTGACTTTTAGGGGTTGTTTCCCCTTATTTTCTAAATTATGGAAAATTTTCTCAGGCTCGTAACTTTTGATGGGTAAGATTAAACTTGATGAAACTTATATATTTAAAATCGGCATTTAAATACAATTCTTTGGATGTTATTATTGGTATCAAAATTCCATTTTTTAGAGTTTTAGTTATCATTGAGCCGTGTAGCTCCTTACTACAGTTCTTTACCACGAACTGTTTGATATGTGAAAAACTTTACCTGAAAAGCTTTAACCTTGTTGGTAATCACAACTGAAGCACCAGCACTAGTTGAAGTAGTAGTAGCAGCAGTAGCAGTAGAAGTATTTGCAGTAGTAGTAGCGTACCGGCAGTCATTTTTCTTTGTCAATAGAACACCCCCTTATCATTTACATCATTTTACCAGCAACAAATACTATATATTAGAAAGGGAAAATTGAATAGCTTACAACCCTTACCACAAGGGCCTTGCGGGGTCATGCCATTCATAGAGGCATATTCATCTGGCCTTTCAACCATGCTAAGCGAGATGGCTATCTAAAAATTTTGATTAGATTTGATCACAGTAAAAAGGGGTGTTGGAGGGAGACTGATTGCCCCTTAGTCTGTTTTGACTCTGGTAAGGATATTAAAACTTTCAATTTCCAATGGTGCGAGCCACCTTCTGAAGTTTCTACGACAAATCTTTCCAAAGAAAGTATCTTGGTGAAAAAAAAGAGAGAAATAAGCTGTATATAGTAGAGAGCCCATTTCGCTCTTTATTCAGATAGCGGTATTGCGCTGCCCGGGGTAAAGCAAGTTGTTGTAAAAAGAAAAATAGGAGAAAAATTGAAACACTTAAATAGCAACGCTGGTTTGGATTAAGTCTAGTGCCGTTTCCTTTCCTTTTTTGTACTCATGTCATCAAAATACCCTTGACAATATATTGAGAGTGACATGGGGGTTGAGGTTAAAAGTTTGAAGTACTGTCAAGGGGGAACAGGGGGGATTGGGAGCTTCAAAATGTTGTTTTCTAAGGGGAAGGGGTTAAGATTTTATGTTTGTGATTTGCCTAAACGTTTTTGTACTATTGTCTCCAATGGGCATTATAATCTACTTACGTCTAAATAGTGAGGTAAATAACCAGATAAAATTTAAAACAGTAAATCTCGGGGTTGTATGAGGTTAAAGAGTTTTAGGGAGAGGTATATTTTGAGTGTTCAGGGATGTTGGCAAGTGGACCATAAGTCCACTAAAAATATCTGTTCGATGTATATCTCAATGTTTTTGCACAATAAGCCTCAATGAGACATATAGCCTATTCAACAGGTCATTGTGAAAAAGAAATGACAATGAACTGGTTAAAGTCAGAACTATATCCATTATAAAACATAGCAACAAGCTGTAGGGAAATAGTTAGTATGAACCTATAACAAGGAAGAAAAGGATTAATCAGGTTATTTAAACCTCAAAAAAGGTACAAAGTAATATTTTTTAAATGCAAGCAGCTGTTTTTCGAAACTTTTAGCCATTATTATTATTGCTCTTTTCTTCTCTAATTTTGTCGGAAATGTCTTTTAAATATTGAACGTGTCTCAGCTTTCTCTCTGGAAGCTTCTTTAAAATACAACTTTCAAAAGTTAGTAAGTATTAATAGTGGACTGTATATTTTTTGTCTAGATTTTATTTTACGAAAACGAAAAACTCCCCGCTTTAACTTTCAATAATGGACTATGCCTTAATAACTGAAATACGTGTTTCTATTCAATTTAACCCGATTTCACACATAGGAAAAATATAAGCGTCTATTGTTCTCACTTCCTGTGTGATCACTGTCATTCTTTAGCATTTGGCAATATTTTAAAGTATTTAATGGAGTTATATATTCTATAGTGTTTATTTCTTTGTGGGTAAACATTAACAAGAATGTAGGGGAAAACGAACCCTTCACGTTGGTACTAGTTCATCTGTCTCTACTTCAAGTCACACACATCGCACCCTTCCTGCTATTTTACATTTATGTGTGTCAATAAAAATAAGAAAAACAACTTTCTAGATTCCTATTCGAATACTACCTGAGATGGGAAAATTTAAGGTTTGTAATCTATAAATAAATAAATAATAAAAAAAGGTCTGCATTCTCTCTCTTTCTACAGATAGTAATACTTTTGATATAAAAATTTATTTCACATTTAAGAATGACAAATCGGCTGAATCAGTTCACCAGTAACCAAGTCCACGGCCATAACCATATCCACCGTAATAAGGACTGTAAATGCCTCTGTATGATCCAGCACCGTAAGCACCATAAAATCCACCGTATCCAAGCCCAAGTCCAGCACCATAGCCAAAACCGTAGCTTGGAAGGAATGATTCACTTCCTTGAATGTCTGTGGCCTCCTTTTTTTCTTCTGTTGGCGCGCACATAGAGATTGAGAAAAGGGTGAGCAAAACCTTGAAAAAGAGAAATTGATTAGTAACAATGTGGATGTATCAACTTTTCTGTAAAAAATATATATCATAATCAACATTTTATTAACATTCTCATTGTATGCCCTACTATTCTTCTTTTTCTTCTTCTATTTTCCTATTATTCTTTCTACTACTCGTGTACTATTTTTCTCTTTTATTATACAGAAAAGACCATTAAAGGAAAGAAATATCTACGTTTTACTAGTCAGTATTAATCAAAATTGATCCCTATAAAATTTATTAAATGAGGAAACATAATAAAAACAAAATACCTATAGACGTAGCATATATAGACATGATAAAAATGACACAAAAAGAAATAAGCTTTGGAATAAGATGAAATTAAAATAATTTCGTAAGTCAGCAATTTAATTTTGTTTTAATAACATCAACAACTTTTGAAAAAAGGATGACTTACAAATAGTTTCATCATTGTCTATATTTTTAATCTCAAGTTTCTTTGAAAACTGTTTCAGTTCTGATGCAGAAACGATATTTTTTAGTTGCTTATATTTAGAAATCTTCATCCTTTGAAACCTTGAAATCTGCACTATATTATTTCATTGTAAATAAGGTCAAGCAGTTGGTTAAGCGCCAAGTTCATAACTTTTACAACAAAATATACTAGAAAAAGGAAAACAAGCTTTTAGAGTGTTTGAAAAAAGTAAGCATTTTAAAAGCACTAGATAAAAACTGATTTAAGCTTGTGTTGCGCAACATCTCTCCCTCTTCTAAGAATCTGTGGCAACACATAGGAATCAGGGTGTGGCTCTTTGAAATATAAGGATGTTTGCCAATTTCGTAATAAATTGTGCTTTAGCCAGTAATTAATGTTTTTCTCATAGTAGGAAATCTAGCCTCCCTCCCTTACCAGGATCCAGCCTCCCCCCTATGCCCTTTTTTGCTACCCGAGCCTCTATAGACCCCTGTATATCACCTTACAGTTTATAGACAGTCATTTTACTCAAAAAGTCAAAAGGGCTAATAAGTATGCCTCCAGGATTGACGTCATACCTACAATCTCAGGAAGATTCTCTCTCTAGATTCAATCTCTAGGGGAAGATTCCCAGATTTATCCAAGTGCATAGTCTGTCACATGCATATCTGAGTAAATCAAATATGACTAGGTCCTCTCGTTTTTTTTTTCAATTCGTAAAGGCTTCAGAGACATAGCTAAGACTTGATGGAAGGGGGGGGGGTTCAATTATATTTTGAGTTTAGACTTGGGTATGGGCATAGGTTGGTCGAAAGACACTAAGTGTATTCAAGTCATCGAAATGGCGTATTTATGACATATTCAGAGTGAATTGGGGGATAAAGTTCCAACTTTCAGGCACTGCTGAAGAAAACAAGGGGGAATGGGTATATTGAATTCCCATTGTATGTCGTAGGGAGGAGTGAACTTTCTTAACTGAACTGAACTGAACTATAGACTGGATAGTTTGTGTTTACGACCCAAGGATGAACTGTTTTACAATGTGGAATGATCTGGCTCGTATGGTATGAGCTCTAGCAACATTCTAAGAATTTATAGATTGCTTTAAAAGGAAAATCAAAGGCTTAATGCTGGTTCGGATTTAAAATAAGAGTTCTGAGTCACGAGGTTCTTCTAAATATAAAATTCACTAAGATCCGATCACCCACTCATAAGTTAAAAATACTTCAATTTTTCCTATTTTTTCTATCCGTTCAGCCTCTCAGATGGTCGAATCGGAGAAAACGACTTTATCAAGTCAATTTGTGTAGCTTCCTGACGCGCCTACCAATTTTTATCGTCCTAGCACGTCCAGAAGCACCAAACTCGCCATGGCACTGAACTCCACCCCGTAACTCCCCCAAAGAGAGTGGATTCAGTCCGATTTCATCAATCACGAATCTACGACATTTATAAGTGTTTTTGAAGATTCCCGTTTTCCCTCTCCAACTCCCCTCAATGTCAACAGGTCTGATTGGGATTTGAAATAAGAGCTCTGATACATGATTCCATCTAAACATCAAATTTCATTCAGATTCAGTCACCCGTTCTCAAGTTAAAAATACCTCAATCTTTCTAATTTTTCCAAATTAACAACCCCTAGCTCCCCCAAAGAGAACGGATCCGGTCCAATTATATCAATCACGTATCTATAACTTGTGCTTATTCTTCCCATCAAGTTTCATCCCGATCTCTCCACTCTAAGCGTTTTCCAAGATTTCCAGTTTCCAAGATTTCCGGTTTCCATCCCTCCAAATCGCCCCAATGTCACTAGATTTGGTCGGGATTTGAAATCAGAGTTCTGAAAGACAAGATCTTTCTAAATATCAAATTTCATTAAGATCTGATCACGTGTTCGTAAGTTACAAATACCAAATTTTTTCTAATTTTTCTGAATTGCTCCCCCTCCCCAAATCCAACAAAGAGAGTGGATTCGTTCCGGTTATGTCTGTCACTTATCTTGGACTTGTGCTTATTCTTCCCACCAAGTTTCATCCTGATCTCTCCGTTTTAAGCGTTTTCCAAGATTTCCGCTCTTCCCCAATGACACTGGATCCAGTTGGGATTTAAAATAAGAGATTTGAGTTACAAGGTCCTTCTAAATATGAAATTTCATTAAAATCTGATCTCTTCTTCGTAAGTTGAAAATACCTCATTTTTTTAATTTTTTAGAATTAACCCTTCCCCCCAACTCCCCCAAAGAGAGCGGATCCGCTCCGGTTATGTCAATTACGTATCTAGGACTTGTGCTTATTTTCCCCACCAAGTTTCATCCCGATCCCTTCACTCTAAGGGTTTTCTAAGATTTTAGGTTGAGCCCCCCAATGCCAACGTGTCCGGTCAAGATTTAAAATGAGAGCTCTGAGACACAATATCTTTCTAAACATCAAATTTCTTTAAGATCCGATCACTCCTTCAAAGGTTAAAAATACCTCTTTTTCCTAATTTTTCAGAATTAACCCTCCCCCCAACTCCCCCAAAGAGAGCAGATTCGTTCTGGTTATGTCAATCACGTATCTAGAACTTGTGCTTATTTTTTTCACGAAGTTTCATCCCGGTCCCTCTACTCTAAGTGTTTTCCAAGATTTTCAGTTTCCCTACACCAACTCCCCCGATGTCACCTGATCCGGTCGGGATTTAAAATAAGAGCTTTAAGACACGATATCCTTCCAAACCTCAAATTTTATTTAGATTCGATCACCCATTCGTAAGTTGAAAATACCTCATTTTTTCTAATTTTTCCGATATAACCGTCCCCCCACTTTTTTCTAATTTAATTAATTTCTAATTTAATCTGTTTTGGTTCCTGATACGCCTGCCAAATTTCATCTTCCTAACTTACCTGGAAGTGCCTAAAGTAACAAAACCGAGACAGACAGACCGACAGCGATTGGCAGAATTTGCGATCACTACATGTCACTCGATAAATACCAAGTGCCATAAAGACACTGTGGGTTGCCAGGTTATCAAAAATGACACATCCGCTATTTCTTTGCAATACCTTTGGGTATCAGGCTGCCATTTTCAGGGAGTGTCGAGTGGGGGGGGGAGGGAATTCGCAGATGTCAAGCTAAATTATTGGGAATCCTGAGGGGAAATTTGAACTAATTCAAAACACACTATTCATGCGGGACGTCAAATGGCACATCTTACGAATAACTTGGGAATAAAGTTGCAACTTTCAGGGAACTATGAATGGTATGTTTAATTAAACAAAAGGCAATAGGAACATGTCAATTAAAATCGAACAGATATTAAGTTTATAAAAGAAATTCCGCAAAAGAAGTTTTTCAAATAAAGGGAAAGATTTACATTAAGCCAAATATGAGGATGACATAAAGTAAAATAATTTTTCAAGCGTAAAACTATCTTATGGTAGTTTTAAGCTCGAAAATTTATCAATCAATAAATGAAAACCAAAATCAGCAGAAGTTACAATAAACGACCGAGTCAAACTTAAAACGAGCAGGAATTAAAAGAGTAGGGCTGACGCCCCGTGTCTTCTGAAGACCAGAACATAACTTAAACTTTACTGAAAACAAAATACATTTCAAATGTTTTCATTTTTAACTTTGATAAATCCAAGATTATTAAGACGTTCAGAACCAAATGTCAGTATTTATATATTTAACTGTCAATCCGCATTCATTTGTTCCTTTTCAGAAAAAAAAACAAGTTTTTTAACTGAAAGTAAGGAGCCATATTAAAACTTAAGACTGACAAAAATTACTCCGTATATGAAAGGGGCTGTTCCCTCCTCAACGCCCCGCTCTTTACGCTAAAGTTTGACTCTTTCTCTCAACTCTAATTTTTAAAACAGTAAAAAACTTTAGCGTAAAGAGCGGGGCGTTGAGGAAGGAACGGCCCCTTTCATATACAGAGTAGGTTCTGTTCGTTTGAAGTTTTAATATCGCTCATTACTTTCAGTTAAAAAAAACTGTTTTTTTTTTTATTTCTGAACGTTTTTAAATTAAAGCATGTTTTGATTTTGGCTCTCCACACATGAATAATTAAAACAAAATTTGCATATTAATTTATTTTTCTGGCTAAATGGCTTTCTCATAGTTTTGATCGGAAGATTTTAAGAAAAAAGAAGCGGGGGAGTAGGCCTAGTTACCCTCCAATTTTCTGATTATTTAAAAAGGCAACTAGAAATTTAATTTTTTACGAACGTTTTTATTAGTAAAAATATGCGTAACTTACGTAACGAACTTCTATATTCATATGTTTATATTACATATATGAGGATGTTCACTCCTTGTCAATACCTCGCTCTTTACATTAAAGCTTATATTTTGTCCCAATTCCTTAAGTCACAAAGGCCGGGTCACCCCTGAATCACAAAGGCCGTAGAATATATAGTTGAATTAATAAAGTTACTTTAGCGTAAAGAGAAAGATATTAGGAGGAAGTGAACCCCTCATATGCGTAATAATTTATGTTCGATTTAAGTTTTAGAGCTGCTCCTTACTTTCAGTTGCAAAACTTTTTCATATTTGTTTTTTCATTGTTCTTTAAAAAATACTAAGAAATCGTGCAACCCCTTCATGGAAATTATATTCCCCCACGACAAATTCCTCCATGAAAAGATCCCCCCGCATAACCCCCTCCCCTCAATCCCTCCCCCAATCAAGAAAAATCCCCCTGAAAGCGTCTATACACTTCCCAATAACCATTACTATGTGTAAACGCTGGTCAATGTTTGTAACTTGCAGCCCCTCCCACGGGGACTGCGGAGGAGTAATTCGTCCCCAAAGACATAGTTATTAGGTTTTTCGACTATGCTGAATAAAATCTCAGAATTTCGATAGGATGACCTTGGGAAAAAATGAGCGTGGGAAGGGGCCTAGGTCCCCTCCAATTTTTAGGTCACTTAAAAAAGGCACTAGAACTTTTAATTTTGGTTCGAATGAGCCCTCTAGCGACATTCTAGGACCAATGTGTCGATACGATCACCTCTGGGAAAAAAACAGCAAAAAAAACAAACAAATAAACACGCATCCGTGATCTGTCTTGTGGCAAAAAATGCAAAATTCCACATTTTTGTAGATAGGAGCTTGAAACTTCCACTGCAGGGTTCTCTAATACGCTGAATGTGATGGTGTGATTTTCGTTAAGATTCTATGACTTTTAAGGGGTGTTTTCCCCTATTTTCTAAAATACGGCAAATATTCTCAGGCTTGTAACTTTTGATGGGTAAGTCTAAACTTAACGAAACTTATATAAATAAAATCACCATTAAAATGCAATTCTTTTGATGTAACTACTGTTATAAAAATTCCGTTTTTTAGAGTTTTGGTTACTATTGAGGCGGTCGCTCCTTACTACAGTTTGTTACCACGATCTGTTTGATTTTGGTTGTGATGGTGATTTTTTTTTCCCGAGAATATGAGAAATAGAAACACACAGTGTAAAATATGGATTGTTTTCAGAAAAGTGCGTATCATTCTCTTTTCCTTAAGAGCCACAAATGGGGGGAGGGGTTATCAGCCATAATTTTCGTAGTTTCTACTCGTTTTAAGTTTGGTTTACTTATTTATTATAATTTGTGCTCATTTTGGTTTTCATTTATTAATTGATGTTGATCTAAGTTAGTTTTACGCCATGAAAAATCATTTCACTTTAAATCATTTCATTTAAGGACAATTTTTTGGACGTTTCGATTTTTTTGAATAAGAACGGCGTGTTTAAGTTTTGATACATTAGAGTTGTGTAGCTCCCCCATGTTTTTCCGAACTTTTATTCTAAATTAGATGAAGATGAGAAAAAATACAATCATGGAAGCGTAATGGGTTGTAATATCAACAATAGACGTATGTAAGTTATATTATAATTGGTTTTGCAAGATAGGACAATATACAATGTATAGTAGAAGTTACTTTGGATATGTGAAAATTATACTGAATATCCAATTGAGTAGTGATAGAGACAGGCCAAAGGTATTTATCAAAAATTCTCCAGTTGCGCCGAAATATTTACTGTATGCACATATTGCTGTGATCAATTTCTGCATTTGGTATCAACTTGAACACCAATAGCTTCTATATTTGAGACCTCTTGACTGTCCATAATTGAAGTAAATGACAAATGGTCATTAATAAATATTGTGGTGTATGTGGTGTATGTGGTATATGGTGTTAATAAAATTAACACCATAAAGAGTGTTCTAGTACTGCCTGATGAAAGAGCTTGGTGCCTACTTTGTGCTAATTTTTTTTGTTTCTTGCGATTTTGTATGGAAGTGGTGGTCTTAACTCTAGAAATGGCTTTAGATTTGAAATAAACAGTTCACTTCCCCTTTTTTGAGAATCAAAAGGATTGTAGGGCAGCACCCCCTTCCTGTGCCTTATTTGCTACGTAGCCACCCACTAAAAACATCCCAATCAAATCTTGGCCTAAATATTCTGTATAAAATCGTGAAATATTGAAAAAAACCACTGTGTGCAGCCAGGTTATCAAAATGATGGATCTGCAATATGTTGGGAAAGGCTTGGGGGATGAATTAGGAAGTTTCAGAGAGCTTTTGGTCTTTGTCAGTATTTTCCTTTATGCATAAAACTTAAAAAGTAGGTAAGGGGATCGAAGTGCTCCTCAGAATATATCTTTCATTGCCGTGTCCCCCCCCTGTCAACTCACCCTGTACCCTTCCTGCTATCTTATTTCTCTATGTGGTACAAAACCAAACTTACTGGATTTCTTTCTGGATGCTGCCTGATATACGGGAACTTTAAGTTTTATAGTATGAAACTCCATAAATACATAAAAAGTTTGCCTTCATGGCTTAGGAAAAATAATATATTTTTGACATCAAAGTTTTTTTCAAATCAAAAAGTTAAAAAGGGCTCAATAAGTTCACCAATAATTGAATACACAGCCATAGCCATAACCACCGTAATAAGGACTATAAAACAATCCGTCTAAGCCAGCACCATAGCCTCCCTAGAGTCCACCACTATGGTTTTGGTAACAAACTAGAAGTAAGGAGCGACCCGGCTCAATAGTAACCAAAACTCTAAATAAATGGAATTTTGATCCCAGTAGATGCATCAAAGGAATTTGCATTTTTATGATTATTTCAAATTTAAAGTTTCATCAAGTTTAGTCTTACCCATCGAAAGTTACGAGCCTGAGAATAATTGCCTTATTTGCAAAAAAGGGGTGAACACCCCTTAAAAGTCGTAGAATCAAAATCAAAATTACACCATCAGATTCAGCGTATCAGAGAGCCTCACTGCAGAGGTTTCAAGCTCCTATCTGCAAAAATGTTGAATTTATTATCTTTGGCCAGAAAAAAGATCACGGATGCGTGTTTATTTGTTGTTGTTTTTTTCCCCAGGGGTAATTGTATCGTTCAATGGTACTAGAATATGGCGAGAAGGGTCATTTGAACGGAAACTAAAAGCTCTAGTGTTTTTTTTAAGCGAAAAAAAAAATTAAGGTTGACCAGGCCCCTTACCAAGCTCATTTTTCCCAAAGTCGCCCGATCAAATTTTTGAGATTATCATTTTATTCAGAATAATCGAAGAGTCCAGTAACTTTGTTTTTTAAGAAGACTTTTTACCCTACAATACCTGGCCAATGGGCTTCTATTTGTGAACTTTGCCCATTATTTACATTTAGTATAGTTTATCGGAAAGCTTACAGACTTTTCAGGGGGATATTTTAGGAAGGGGGGGGGGTTCGAGGAGAGAAGGATAAGTGGAAGGATCCTTCTATGGAGGATTTTCCATATGGGAAGTAAAATTTTCGATGAAGGGGGCACCAGATTTCCCAGCATTATTTTAAAAAAGATCAGATATTAAATAAAAAACACAATTTTCAACTGAAAGTAAGGTGCAACATTTAAATTTAAAACGAACAGAAAATATTACTTATATGAGGGGTATTGCCTCTCCTAAATAAATCGCTCTTACGCTATTTACTTTTAAAAGAGCTTATTATTCTAAAAACTGCAACAAAATCAAACTTAGGTTATTATAAGGTTATTATTAGTTTGAAAAAATAAAATTATATGTAAATTTCGTTTTAAATATTTATGCATGGTGAGCAATCTTCAAAACCTGCACTAATTCAAAACGTTCAGAAACTAAATAGAAAGAAACAATTTTATTTAACTGAAAGTAAGGAGCGACATTAAAACTTAAAACGAACATAAATTATTCCGAATATAAAAGATGCTGTCTCCTCCTCAGCGCCCCAGTTTATACACTAAAGTTTTTTTATTGTTTTAAAAATTAAAGTTTTGAGAAAGAGCCAGACTTTAGCGTAAAGAGCAGGACGTTGAGAAGGGGATAGCCCCTTTTATATACGGAATAATTTTTATTCGTTTGTAGTTTTAATGTCGTTCCTTTATTTCTGTAAAAAAAAAAAAAAAAAAATATTTAATAATCACATAAGACAAGCCGTGGCTTGTCTTATGTCCAACCACCGAGACAACTAAAAGAAACACAGGTGGTCATCAATGCCTACCATACCTTTGAAAATCGAAATTCCGGACTAAATAATTCAATTTCCAATCGAACGAGCCTCCTTCGGGAGTTTATGCGACAAAACCTTCCGTATGAAGTATTTTGGTGAAAAGAAGAAAGAAACAGGTTATGTGCTGCCCATGATAAAAAAAAGTTGCTTCGAAAAAAAACAATTGAAATTAGGTAAACAGCACCGCTGGATGGGATTAAGTCTAGTGCCGCTTCCTTTCCTTTTTTATGTGTACCAATGTCATCAAATACACTATGCGAAATACATCAGGGGGGACTGGGGGTTGAAGATAAATCTTTAAGGTCCCGTTGAGGGGAAAGGAGGGGGTATATTGAGCAACAAAATTTGTTGGTTTCTAGGAGGGTACCTAAAATGTTATGTTTCCAATCCATCTAAACCTTCTTGTACTATAGTACCCCTGGACATAAAATCTTTTAATGTCTAAGCAGTGAGGTAAATCAACTGAGAATTTTCTAAGTACAACATATTTCAGTTGGATTGGGTAATAGAGTTTCAGGGAGAATAGGGAACTTTCAGGGAGAAGAGGTTAAGGAAGGAGAAATTTAAAAGAATGTCAGTTCGATATGTGTCAGCATTATGTCAAACACTTCGTGGTAACGAACTGTAGTAAGGAGCGACCCGGCTCAATAGTAACCAAAAATCTAAAAGAAGGAATTTTGATACTAATAGATGCATCAAACGAATTGAATTTTTATGCTGATCTTACATATGTTAGTTTCATCAAATTTAATCTTACCTATCAAAAGTTATGAGCCTGAGAAGATTTGCCTTATTTTGGAAAATAGTGGAAAACACCCCTAAACGGCATATTATCTTAAAGAAAATCACACCATCACATTCAGCGTATCAGAGAACCCTACTGTAAAAGTTTCAAGCTGCTATCTACAAAAATGTGGAATTTTGTATTTTTTCCCTGAACACCGATCACGGGAGTGTGTTTTTTTTTTTCTTTTCTTTTCTTTTTCTCAGGGCTGATTGTATTGACGTACTGGTCCCGGAATGTCGTGAAGGGGCTCATTCAGGCAAAATCAGAAGTTCTAGTGCCCTTTTTAGTGACCAAACAAATTGGAGGGTACCTATGCCCCTCCCACATTCATTGTTCCCCATATTCAACAGATAAAAATCTTGAGATAGCCATTTTGTTCAGTATAGTCGGAAAGCCTAATAACTATGTCTTTGGAGGTGACTGAATCCCCCACAGTTCCCGGGGGAGGGGATGTAAGATACAAACTTTGACCATTGTTTGCATATAGTAATGGTTATTGGAAAGTGTAAAGACGTTTTCAGGTGGATTTTTCTGGGTTGGGGAGGGGGGTCGAGGGGATGGGATTACGTTTGATGATCTTTACATGGATTAAAACTTAAAACGAACAGAACTTACTCCGTATATGAAAGGGGCTGTTCCATCCTGAACGCTCCACTCTTTACGCTAAAGTTTTTTTATTGTTTTAAAAAGTAGAGTTTTGAAAAAGGGTCAAACTTTAGTGTAAAGAGCGGGACGTTGAGGAGTAAACAGCCCCTTTCATATACGGAGTAATTTCTGTCCATTTTAAGTTTTAATGTCGCTCCTTACTTTCAGGTTAAAAGACTTTTTTTTATTTAATCACTATAAGCCTCAATGGGAAATATAATATATCCAACACGTCATCGTGGCAAAGAAACGACAATGAAAAATCTGTTATAAGATATAACTATAAACAGTAAAAAATAGTTAGTAGGAACCTAAAAGTAGGAAGAAAAAGATAAATCTATGAACACAAAAAAAAGGAACAAAATAATATTTTACAACTCCAAAAAGAAATAGTTCTGTTTTCAGAAGCATTATGGTTGTTATTACTATTATTTTCGGTTTGGTTCTCTTAGTGTGTCGGAATTGTCGTTTACATTTTTAAGTACAAAAAATATGTCTCAGCTTCCCTCTGGTAGCTTATTACTTAAAATACATTTTTTACGGGGGCATGAAAAAGCGAACCAAAATGTGTTTTATTCATTTCCATTATGTTTCTTAGGAGTTGGACAGACATTCCGGGAGGTTAAAACCCCATCGATGCACGGGACTGCTGTAATTGCACATGGTTCAACTGCGAGATTGAGTCTTCTATGCTGAGCCCCGCAGTTAAGGAAATTTGAAAGGGGATAGGCACTTTAATGTTAGCGGTGAAGCTTAATCTGCATATTTAATTGAAGTTTTACTAGTTTTAATATTTATTTGTTCGTTTATATTAGAACCAGTCATAATTTTGTTGGCTATGATTGTTTATTTAATTTCTTTTCGTTTTCGGTTTCATTTATTCCTGAAAAGTAATTTGTGTTCGTTTTGAGTTTTTGTTCGTTTTTTTTTTTTTTTTTTTTTAGCGGAAAGTAAGGAACGACCGTAAAACTTATGACGAACAAAAATTATTCCATATATGAAAGGGGCTGTCCCCTCCTCAATTCCCCGCTCTTTACACTAAAGTTTGACTCTTTCTCACAACTCTATTTTTTAAAACAATAAAAAAAAACTTTTAAAAAAGCTCCCTATTCTAATTAAACGGCCATCGCGTTTCAATTCTAGTAAATAGTCAAACTTTAGCGTAAAGAGTAAGGTATTAAGGATGGGGCAACCCGTCATATATGGTATAATTTTTTTGCTTTTTTCGAAATAATACCTGTAAATATGGAGCATCCTATATGAAATATACCCCTCCCCCTCACAGAAAACTCATTTGTAGAAATTTCATGCTCGTTGAGAATCCCCTCTCCCTATAAAATTGCAAGTGGACGATCCACCCTGAGAAATTCTCCTTAGCATTCTTTCATTTGAAAAAAACTTTAATCTCTATTAGGTATCTCCATCACTCCAAATATGCCCCCTTCCGTGTAAATTATTTCCCAGAAAACAAAACTCGCGAAAAAAAAGCCCCTGGATAATTTTCCACAACATCTTTGCATAGAAAATTTAGAAAAGATGATGTAAAACATTTAAAAATAATTTTGAATAGTAATTCTGTCAACCCCCCCCCCCCAGTGTAACATTTCCCCTGGAATATTCACTCCACAGAAGTTTCCCTCCCAAGGAAGATTCTTTTCGTAGAAATCCTCCCCAAGCACGCCCCCCTCCCTCAAAAAAAAATTAAACCAAATAATGAACCAATATTAAACCAAATCAAAACACACTATATGCATCCAGGTTATCATAAAGGCGAATCAGCAACATCTCAGTATTTGCTTATTGCATTAAGTTGAAACTTTCAGGGCCGGTTTTGGGTGATGTTTAAATAATGAAAAGTGCACCGTGTGCATATTCTGCCACAGCTACTACATGCAGACTTACTGCTGCTTCTAAGGGCAAGCAAGATATCAAAAGGGCGCACAGGCAATATATCTCGGGAATGGCTTAGGAAATTAAGTTGAAAATTCACAGGCTTGTTCACAGGAATATTGAACTAATCAAACGACTTGTATGTATACTGCTACTGTAACTGCTACCGCTGCTATTACTATTGCTACTATTACTAAGGTTAAAAGGGCAAAATTTTCAGGGAATGTTTAAGTCAATCGAAAGACATTATGTGGATGCAGGTGGTCTAAAAGGTATACCAGTAATATCTCAGAAATGACCTAATGCATTAAGTTGGGAATTTCGGGATGCATTGAGGGGAAATTTGAACTAACCGAAAGGTGCTATGTGCATACTGCTAGAGCTACTGCTGTTGGTACTACTGCCACTGATTCCAATTCGAATAGTGCTACTACTATTCTATTATTACTTCCAAGGCTAAGGGTATTAAGGTGAAACTTGCAGGGAGCGTTGAGTGGGATGTTGAACTAGATCAAAATACGTTATGTGCATGCAGGTGGTCAAAAAGGTGTATTAATATTATCTCAGGATAGGCTTAGAGCAATTAGAGCATAAAGCTGGAACTTTCATGTTATGTTGAGAGAATCATTGAGCTAACCAAAATTATGCATACTGCTACTACCGTTGCTGCTATTACTGCCACTACTATTGCTACTGGGGCTAAGGTTAAAAGACAGAAGCTTATAAGGAATCATCTGGGGATATAGAACTAAATGAAAATGCACTATGCGCATTCAGATTGTTGGAGATTAAACAAACTGCTACTACTGCTATCACTACTGCTAAGGCTAAAGTTATTAGGGTAAAACTTTCTGGAAATGTTGAGGAGATATAGCAATTAATCTTACTACTAATACAAAACTACTGCTACTACTGGTGACCGCGACTAATTATGACTCTGAATACTTGCGACTGTGATTACGAATACCTGCCACTTTGACTACGACTATTATCACTAGGGCTGTGACCACTTACGACTGCGATTACTTATAACTGATCTACTTAGGGTTTCGACTTTGGCTGCATCTTCTTGTGACTCTGACTACTTGCAACTGCAACTATTTGCTGCTGCAACCAATTTTGACAGCGAAAACTAGCGATTATAACTTTGACTACTTGTAACTGCATATCCTTGCGTTTTCGTCCACTTATGGCTGCGACTATTTGCAACATTGAATACTATCATCTGCGACTGAGACTTTAACTACCTGCTACGACTTTGATAGCTTGCAATTTTGTCTGCAACTACCAAATTTTCACTCTTAGATTAATAATTGAGAAGTGCCTGAGTTATCAAACACATTTAGTCCTTAGTTCTATAGATAGTGAGCAGGTATTCGATTCTGTTAATCTTTGTATCAATTAAATAAAAAAAACAAAGTTTTTTTTAACTGAAAGTAAGGAGCGATTTTAAAACTTAAAACGAAGAGAAATTGCTCCACATATGAAAGGGGCTGTTCCCTCCTCAACGCCTCGGTCTTTACGCTAAAGTTTTTAATTGTTTAAAAAGTAGAGTTGAGAGAAAGAGTCAGACTTTCACGTAAAGAGTGGGGTGTTGAGGAGGGAACAGCCCCTTTCATATACGGAGTAATTTCTGTTCGTTTTAAGTTTTAATATCACTCCTTACTATCAGTTAAAAAACTTTTTTTTTATTTAATTTCTGAACGTTTTTGAATTAATGCATGTTTTGATTTGGCTCTGTTTGCGTACTCATTAATTTTTATGGATAAATGGCTTTCTCATAGGTTTGATCGGCCGATTTTGAGAAAAAAGGAGCGAGGGAGTAGACCTAGTTACACTCCAGTTTTTTGGTTATTTAAAAGGCAAATAAATTTTTTTAAATTTTTACGAACGTTTTTATTAGTAAAAATATACGTAACTTACGAATTGGCTTACGTAACAAACTTATATATTTGCATGTTTTTATCACGTATATGGGGGATTCCCCGCTAATCAATACCTCGCTCTTTACACTAAAGCTTAAATTTTGTCCGAATTCCTTAAGAATGACCCCTGAATCACAAAGGCAGTAGAATAAATAATTGAAATTAATAAAATCACTCTAGCGTAAAGAGCGAGGTATTAGGAGGAGGTGAACCCCTCATATGCGGAATAATTTTTGTTCGTTTTAAGTTTTAATGCTGTTCCTTACTTTTAGTTGCAAAACCTTTTTCATATTTATTTTTTCATTGTTCTTTAAAAAAATAATAAAAAAATCCTGCGCCCCCTTCATGGAAATTTTCTTTCCCCATAACAAATTACTCCAAGAACATTTCCCCCACATAACCCCCTCCCTTCAACTCCTCCCCCAGCCGAAAAAAATCCTCCTGAAAGCGTCTGTACACGTCCCAATAACCATCACTGTATGTAAACACTGGTCAAGGTTTGCAACTTGCAACCTAGGGGGAGTAAGTCACGGGAACTTTGGGGGAGTAAGTCGTCCCCAAAGACATAGTTATTAGGTTTTTCGACCATGGTGAATAAAATGGCTATATCAGAATTTTGAGCCGTTGATTTTGGGAAAAAAATGAGCGTGGGAGGGGGCCTAGGTGCCCTTCAATTTTTAAGTCACTTAAAAAGGGCACTAGAACTTTCAGTTTCCGTTAGAATGAGCCCTCTCATGACATTATGGGACCACTCGGTCGATACGATAGCCCCAGGGGGGAAAAAGCAAAAAAAAACAAATAAACACGTATCCGTGATCAGTCTTGTTGCAAAAAAAGCAAAATTCCTCATTTTTGGAGATAAAAGTTTGAAACTTCTATCGTAGGGTTCTCTGTTACGCTAAATCTGATGCTGTGATTTTCGTTAGGATTCTATGACTTTTAAGGGGTTTTTCCTCCTATTTTCTAAAATAAGGCAAATTTTCTCAGTCTCGTAACTTTTGATGGGTGAGTCTAAACTTAATGAAACATGTATGTTTAAAATCAGCATTAAAATGCAATTCTTTTGATTTAACTATTGTTATGAAAAATTACGTTTTTTAAAGTATTGGCTACTATTGAGCCGGGTCGCTCCTTACTACAGTTCGTTACCACGAACTGTTTGACAAAGGTAGAAGGTATTATCTTTGTATGGTATACCGAACAAATCCATTAAAGTGATTAGTGCTATGCATGAGAATTATTTACACTGCTGCGATTAAGGTGGGAAATAAGGTTTGCAGCGGGTAGCGTATTAAATCAGGAGTTAATCAGGGTTGTGTTCTATCCTCTTTTATATGAATCATTTTGATGGACTTAGTCTCAAGGAACACGGGAAAGGCAATGAAAGAGTGCAGGATCAAAAGGAGAGGAAAATAATTTCTGGACTTAGATTTTACTGATGATTTTAGCATTCTAGATGAAAGTGTGAGCAAAATGAATGAGCTTTTTATATTTCGCTTATATTTCTTTATGTATAAACTTTAACGAAAAGGAAGAGGGGACACAACTGCCCCTCAGAGCGTCTCTTTTACAGTTGTACCTTCTTATCAACTAGCCCCTTAACCTTCCTGCTACCTTTCTTTTGTCTGACTGTGAAGAAAACCTAACCTTTTCAGTTTATGTCTGAATACTGCGCAAAATAGGGAACTTCAAGTTTTATAATTTTAAACAAAAAAAAAAAAAAAAATACAAAAAAGTCAGTCTTTACTTTCGTTCTTGAAAAAAAAACTTTTGACATTCAAAATTTATTTTATATAACAATTACAAGGGAGCTCAATAAGTTCACCAGTAGCCAAGTCCACGGCCGTAGCCGAAACCACCGTAATAAGGACTATAAATGCCTCTATGTAGTCCGGATTTTGGGATGAAGTTGAAATTTTCAGAGAAAATTTGGTCTTCGTCAGTATTAGTTTTTATATGTAAACATTAACAAGGAAGTAGAAGAATTGAAGCGCCCATCAAAGTATCTCTTTTATTGCTGTGTCGCTCCCTATCAACTAGCCCATTACCCTTCCTGCTATCTTATTTCTATGTGTGGTAATGTACATAAGCAAACTTTCTGGATATCTGTCTTGATTCTGCTTAATATAGGGAAATATTAAGTCTTACTGTATAAAACTAAATCAATACGTAAAGAGTTTGCCGTCACTCTTGTCTTAGGAAAAATAATAAAATTTTGACATCAAAGTTTATTTAAAACCAAAAAAATACAAAAGGCCTCAAAAGTTCACCAGTAGCCAAGTCCACGGCCATAGCCATAACCACCATAATAAGGACTGTAAATTCCTCTATATAGTCCAGCACCGTAAGCTCCATAGAGTCCACCATGTCCGTAGCCAAGTCCAGCACCGTAGCCAAAGCCATAGCTTGGAAGGAATGATTCGCTTCCTTGAATGTCTGTGGCCTCCTTTTTTTCCTCAGCTGGTGCACAGAAAGCAATTGCGAACAGAGAGAGGAAAACCTAAAAAAGAGAAACTGATTAGTGATGATGTAGATGTAATCAACTTTTCTGCAATAAGTATATATTGTATTTTACTTTAAAAGACGTTCTTATTGAATGCCCCACTATTCAGCCTTTTTTTCATTTTAATTGAAGACATATTAATGGAAATAAACTATTAATTTTCTAAATAATATCTAATGTAAATTATTCCCTGGAAATTTAGTAAAACAAGACATATAATAAATACAGAAGACACATGAGTATAGACAGGAGATATGTCAACGTATTATAGAATAAATGTCATAGTTTAATAGAATTTTTTGATAAAATGAAAACTTAAAACAGCCTTAAAGCGTCAGCTTTTCAATTTTTCTTTTAAAGTGTAAGCAACCATTGAAAAAAGGACGACTTACAAATAGTTTCATCATAATTGGTAGTTTTAATCGGTAAGTTTCTTTAAAAGCAGTTTCAGTTCTAATGCAAAAAAGATACTACTCAGGTGCTTATATACGGAAATTATAATTTTTTCAGACCTTGAAACCCACTCAGTTTTATTTAATTGCAAATAAGGTTAAAGACCTTAAAAAAATGGTAGTCGCTGTGTTCAGCGGTGCTTTGAAGATTCTGAAAATCCTCTTTCAGGCTAATCAAAATGCCCTTTGTCTTCCTTAACATTTCCGGATTGTTTTTGTAGTTAATTAAAAATGGCAGGGACTTAGTTAACCATAGTATATATAACAATGACAACAAATTGCGTTGGAAGGAGGAAGACACTATCTTAGAATGTTTAGAAAAAATCGAAGCGGTACAGAAACATTAAACAAAATTGAACTAAGGCCTTGTTTTACCATATTTCTCCCCGTCTAAGAATCTGGGGCATTGGCTCTGCATAAGCAGAGCTGAAATGGTAACTTTAAGAGCATGTAATCACAACCATAAGCATTGGTGTATGGTCCCTTGAAATGCTAGGGTTTTTACAGGTGTCTCTGTAATTTTTGCGACAGTCGGTAAATTTTTTTTGTTTGTTTGCCATATTAAAGCAGACTGTCGACGAACCAAGTCCCCCCTCCCCTGAAGTATCAAAATTTATACAGTATTTTCAGACTTTCTAATTTAATATTTCACTTATTGTGAGCTATTTGACAAAGTTACCCACTTATTCAGTCTCTTTCATATATGGGGGGTATTGGCATAATTTATAGCCCTTTCTCTTTGGTCTTTATGCATCACGTCACCTCTGAAAGCATATTTTTTTTTTTACCTTCGATTGTCTGAATCACGATCTTGAAAACCTATCAGATTTCATGAGTAATCTCCCCGATTTGTTTGTACTATTTGGTCATTTTTGTGCTGATTTTTTATAGTATTTAACCGGTTTTCATTAGTTATAGCTTTGATTACTCTATTAAACCTCCTTTGGCCATCTTTTCGCCTAAAAAGTAGTCCTAAGTCGGCAATAGCAAGTTTCTCCCAAATATTTACCAAGCCCATACAATAATTAACAGTATGGGGCTAGATAACGTTTGAGCATGGAAGTTATTCTGAGTTATTACGATTATTCTGAGAAAGTTATTTTTACTCATCTTTTTTTAGAATTCATACTAGTATTTTTTTTCACAGTTTTTGAAAAGTGCTTCCACGTTATTCCTTTCTACCTCATTTGGATCCTTGCTAAATTGATTCTTTTTCAACCCCACACTAGGGATATTTTTTTATGTTGGTATTTGTTTAGCTAACAAATAATCGAGATATTCTTTGCGGGATGTGTATAGAATAATTTAACCATTCGGAATGCAATCAAAGCGAATGGCTTGGCAATTAGAATTCACCGAACATCAAACCAGGAGCGTATTGATAATACATCACAACGAATTAACCATGATCGTTCTAAAAGGCATATTTCTGCACCAGTTGGTTTTTGTAGTTTTTTTTCCTCACAAAAATAAACATAAGTTTCTCCTCTGTTAGCAGTTTTGTCTACTCTTTGGTCAAACATGTTATTTCTTAAATGGTTTTGAGGGCCCGTACCCCATGCGTAATAGTTTGTTTTAATTCTTTTACACTTACTAAGACAACTACAGAATTTTTCTAGTTTATTGTCTCCATTCTTAGATTTTACAGCCTTCAGGGACGTTAGAATTTTAATGCTAAACGGAAAATTTTCCAATCAAGACTTGAATATAACTGTCATCAAAAAAACAAAATCAGAGAAGATAGGCCCTAAATCAAATATATATGATCTTGGCCCTTTAGCTAACAATATTCAGAGATAGCATTGATGAATGGTGTTAATTTCACAGTAATTAAGGGGGGAGGGGCAGAGAAATGTATTTTTCAAAATCCAGAGACGACAATTCTCTCATGTTTTCAATTTCTCTTACAAAAATACGCAAGAAAACCAGCTCTTTTGTAATGAAAATTATCACTCCGCCGTCAAACATCCCTGGTATTCATCAAGAACGTTAATTCAAGGAAATTAGGGAGCAAGGCTGGATCCAGTTCCTCCCTCCCATATTTTTGTTCAACTCATTAAAACGTAACACAATGCATTTAAACAAATTTCCGATGAGTTTTTCAACTTTTTTCATACCCATCCCTTCAAAACAATATTCTGTGCATTGCCCTGGGAGGGGGGGGGGGGGCAAAAGAGTATTTTTCAGAATTCTCGGAGGAGAATTTCGATGTCTTTTCAATTTCTTGAACAAAAACACGAAAAAAAACAAGCTCCTTTTCAGTGATAATACCACAAAAAGATTGTTTGAATCTAAGAGGGGCGATGCAGGAAATACATCTTGTAGAAATAATCACCCTCCCCCAATTAAAGCCACTGGTATTCATATATGCTACTTGTTAGCAATGCAAGTTAAATTGTGACATCACTAAATTTGCTTCAAATATGGACACAAAAGCCGAATTTTTAATCACTTAAGAAAAATACACAGACACGAAACAGTGAGACTTTATCAAAATAAATTATTACTTCCTTCAGCCTTATTGTTATATATCCTTTTGATTTTTCCATTTAATTTATTTATTCTATATTTCTATTCTGTTACTAGCTATGTAGGAGCAAGACTGTACTGAAGAATAGATGGCCTATAAGCACAAATTAGTACCATGTCATTAAAGTTGTCCATGAATTGCTGCTCATTGAATTATTTTTTCTCATCCTATGATTTTTTTTTTTTTGCCCGTATTTACTTGATTGTATATTGAAATCCTTATTGCTTTCAAACCTTGTTAAAAGACTGATAATGAATTACTAGAATTTATTTTTAAAGACTCAAGTCAACTCTAGCAGTTTTAATAGTTCTGGCCTCGCCTCATATCGAGTTAATCTTTCGCCTTTGACTAAAGATCAACTAAGCCAACAACTACAGGAAAAAAAAACCTACAGCTACATGTAAATTATGAATAAAAAAATTATGAAAACTGATGCTTTATGTAAACCCTGATTACAAACAGGAAAAAGTCTACGGCCTTTTGTTCTTTAGAATAATAAGAGAAGAACCTCAAAAAATCAGGCAGCTAGCTAAGTCCAATATATGCAATAGTTTCTTCTTCTAATGATCGTAATGATCCTAATTTATAGTTAATTATAATGATCGATTAAATACTATAATAATACTATAATACTAATGTTGAAAATGAAATCCTATATTGATCTTCGTATGCAAGACGATGTTTATACAGTACTAGCTGTTGGGGTAGCGCTTCGCGCCACCCCAACAGCTAGTTGGTGGGGCGCTTCGCCCCCCCCCCCAAGCCCCCCGTGCGCGTAAGTCGTTACGTGCCATATTAGTTACGCGCCATTGTAGTTGTGTCCCTGTGTCCCACCTGTGAATATAGATAGATTTATATATGTGTTTCAAACTACGTAAAAATTGCGAATATACAACATTCTTGGCTTTCCCACTACTGGGAGCTTTCCGTTTCCAATTGCCAGCAATTGATCTGAAAATGTTTGACCAGAGTCATCGTTTTGCAATCGGACACGCATATTTGTAGTTAATTTTAATATTTTTACGTGTGCCCATAAATTAGAATTTTTCAGGCAAGCATTCATTTCGTCTGCAGGAGTTAAACTACGTAAAAATTGCGAATATACAACATTCTTGGCTTTCCCATTGTCTGTGCATATACAAAGCCGTATGTACTAATAATGACGTCATATACAAACGCTCTTTTTACAAACAAACAAACATGCACACACACAACTCGTTTTTATATAGATAGATAGATAGATAGATACAATACAAATTAACTGCGTAAAACTTGCGAATATACAACATTCTTCGCTGTCCAATTGTCGCTGCATATAAATAGATTGTCAGGTTTACCGACCCTCGAACATGCAACGTACAACTGTCCATGGAAAAAACAATCAGTATTAAGATCTATACCACATTTTTCTAATGATTGACCTTGAGCTTTGTTAATGGTGATTGCAAATGCTAATCAAATTGGGAATTGCAATCTTTTAAATTTAAAAGGCAGATCCGTTGGAATCATGGGAATGCGAGGAATAAGAACAGCCTCACCCTCAAAAGGCCCTGTCAAGATTGTGGCCTCTATTAGGTTTTCCATTGTTTTTTTTTACGGCAAGTCGCGTGCCATTGCAAAGCTTTGGTGGGTTGATATTTCTTAAAAGTATTATTGGTACGCCTATTTTTAGTTGTAGCACGTGTGGTGGAAACCCTGAAAGATCTATGGAATTTAAAAATTCAGATGGATAATTAACCGCTTCATTTGATTCCAAAACTGTGTCGACTGACTTGTAAAGGACTGCCTGGTCTCGAATCTTGGTCAAAACAATATTGTTGATTTTGTGGACGTCTATATTTTTGGGTGCGAGAATCGCTCTTTCACTTAGCCATTTATTATTTTAATAATTTTTTAGAATATTCGGAAATACTTTTTCAATCAATTCATTTTTGGACGTCACTAAATTACAGAAATCGGCAGGTAGTTGTATACGTCCCGAAATTGAGTCTACTGGGAGCTTTCCGTTTCCAATTGCCAGCAATTGATCTGAAAATGTTTGACCAGAGTCATCGTTTTGCAATCGGACACGCATATTTGTAGTTAATTTTAATATTTTTACGTGTGCCCATAAATTAGAATTTTTCAGGCAAGCATTCATTTCGTCTGCAGGAGTTGATCTAGGTATTATAGGTAATGTTTCCTGAAATCTCCCGCAAGCAATATTAATGTGCTGCCAAAGGGTTTCGACTTCCCTCTCAAATCTTTCAAGCTTTGATCCAGAGCCTCGAGCGATTTTTTGTGTGCCATTGTGCACTCATCCCAAATAATAAGTTTGTATTGCTGCAATACTTTACCCATCCCAGATGATTTGGAAATATTGCACGTGGGAGTTTCTGTAGAATGCAAATTCAGAGGCAATTTCAAAGCGGAATGAGCAGTTCTTCCAGCAGGCAGCAATATTGCGGCTATTCCGGACGACACAATTGCCAACGCTATATCTTTTTTTGATCGAATTGATGCCAGAATCAGTTTTATCACAAACGTTTTACCAGTACCTCCTGGCGCATCCAAAAAGAAAATTTCTCCAACGTTGTTACCGACACAATGCATTATCGTATCATAAATGTCTTTTTGTTCCGACGTTAACTTGGAAATGTTATTTTGTACATACGACATACTCGTACTGTAACTTTGTTCACGATCCAATTCTACACATGTCGAAACAGCAGCGATACGGTTAGGTGAAGGCATTCCCAAATCCTGAAGAGGTTTGTTTGCCATACGTACGCACAAATCTTCTATAATAACTAAAGTGTAGTTATAAATTTCTGATGTAAAATCAAAAGTCATATCTGACGTCTCTAACTGTTTTCGATGGAGTATATCTTCGGACATTTTTGACTTATATTTTTTCCATAACTCTGTAGGAGCTGATGGAGAGCAAGTTGTTAAAATGATGCCAAACAATGCACGAATTTGACTTGGGGTTGACGTTTCGCACATGTCATTGATGCAGTTATCCCAGTGTTTGTCATTCTCCAATAAATTCAGAGCTTGGCATGCACTACGGTAAGTGTCATGTATAGTACCGTTTACAGTTCTCAAATACTCAAAGGATGTCGGACCGGGTACATTCACCAAAAGCAGGCGTAGAAAGAAGCATTCATGTTGATTGGGGTGAACGGTGTAGAGTCTTCCTATCGTGGTATCTTTGAAGATGGTAGGTTGGCCGTCGACTGACTTACCCTGTTTTCGACGTTCAAATACTTTATTTTTAGTATTCCACGTGTAATACGAAAGCACCTCAGTATACAGCAGTTTTTTTTGCAAAAGAATCATTTTTGCAAAGCGAAAAGAAAGCGGTTAACTTTGTATCCGGTGGATTCAGGGCTCTTTGTTGCACGTTGGTTTCCAAGAAATAAACACGTTGACCATTCTGTAAATGTGCCGCTAAGTGAACAACAGCTGGACTACGTTCATGTATCGGAAATGAAAGAATTCACCAAACAGCTTCATTACTGCTTATGTATCTTCCAGCCTGATATTGTACGATTTCGTCGAAATCTTTTATTTCGGGCTGCAGGCCAAAAACTGCCATGTCACTGCCTTTGTTGACGTATTTACATACGTATTTGATTGCCTTTACGGAGTTACAGTATTCAACGTTTATGTGTGCATTAACTGTTTTTGATAATAATGGGGAATATGGAACAACCCACTGGTTATCTACTTCGATGGTGGTACCGTTACGCTTCTTTATTATTGCTGTTTTACCACCATCTTCAGTAGATCTTCTTCTATATTGTAGGTAACCATCATTGCCAGTAATTGTGCTGGATACTAAAAGTCAAGGATATTGCTTTGTGCACCTTCCTTTGGCCATGCATGGTGATTTTTCGTTCAGTGCACCGGAAGGTCCATGTATCATATTTTTTACAATAATATCATGTAACCCCTTATCGACATTTTTATCAGGTATTTCACCGGAAATCAAATCATCAATTTCGTTCGAAGTAATTTTTTTATGTAGCCAGATTAATATATGTGCGTGTGGCAAACCTCGTTTTTGCCATTCCACTGAGTACATCCAGCATCGCACTGACCCAAACACTTCAAGTTTTACTCTGTAGTTTATCAGTGATTTCAACTTTTGACGGAAGACACGGGCCGTAATGTCATGCCTATGAACCGCCAATTGTCCTTGAAGTAAAAGCTGCAGTATCTCGTCCCAAGATTGATTACATGTAAATGTAATAAATAAATCTGGACGACCATAGAGACGAACATACGCAATAGCATCTTGAGCATATTCATGCATATGACGGGGACTACCAGCATATGACGAAGGTAAAATTGTTAATCTTCCAACGTTTGTGGTATTACCGTCATTTATAACTGCATCTCGCAAATGAATGTATTGTTCAGAGCGGAACTTGGTCTCATTCAGGCGGATATATAGCAAACGTTCTGATTCAATTTTAGCATACATATCAACGACAAATTGGTGAAACAATTCACGGCATTTTAAAATATAATTTTCTTCATCCTGCCGAATCATTAGTCTATAGGAATAATAATGCATTGCACTGCATTTCTTATTCATTTCTTTGTTAGTGGCTGGATTCATCAATTTAATATTAAAGTGATAGCCGTCGGCTCCATCCCAAAAAATGATAGGATATTGTAGGGCATCCTAGCATCGATGAGTTTCAGCAATTCTTAACAACTGAGCGTTTCGCTTATGAAGAATAATATATCGAGGTAAAAAATGATCACCGACCATAACGATTGCCACTTCGTCGATAGTTGGAGCATTGTATCTACGCACATGTTGGCCAGGAGGCGTTTTGTCAGCGGAAATAACAATTTTATGCGTATCAGTAGGCATCAAATCGATGGCTATTTTGAACAGACGCACTAAATTATTATTTTCGTGGAAAAGATGTTGCAATTGGGAAACGATTGTCCTTTTAACGTTGGGAGAAATTTCGCAACGTGCATTCAATTCAGAATTTCTATCACTGATGAAGTACAATTGTAAAAATTTATGATTCTCGCCTGAGAATGGTAGAAGGGACCCTGCTCTATGATAAATTTGCCCTTTTACTTTGAAAGTAGACATAAATTGATCTGGATTTTCGATTTGGGCTCCAAACGACGTCATTTGGAAACATGAGTTGTATTTTCTGATTTGTGACAAAAACGTTTAGATTCTGACGTAGTTCCAGTAAGGAAAGTCTTCAATGGCTCTGGTGGTGCAGCCAATAGAGGAAGTTTAACTTTTCCTGAGGCGCAACACATTCCCATTGTTTCACCATTGAATTTCAAGGCCTTGCAATAGGGACAAATTTTAGACATTGTCCCGATTTGAACACATCTACTCAAGCTATATTCATCGACTGGGCTGTACTTGAATGCCAGGCGATAACTTTCAGGTTGCTCTGATTCCTCGGCACGCTTTCTTTTCTTACTTTCTCTATCAGCAGCAAGCCTGATTTCTTGCTGTTCTTGTGATTCCTCGGCACGCTTTCTTTTCTGACTTTCTCTATCAGCAGCAAGCCTGATTTCTTGCTGTTTTTGTGATTCCTCGGCACGCCTTCTTTTTTCACTTTCTCTTTTAGCAGCAAGTCTGCTTTCGCGTTGCTCTGGTAGTTCCTCGGCACGCTTTCTGTTCTTTCTTTCTCTATCAGCCTCAAGCCTGTTTCCTTGCTGTTCTTTTGATTCCTCGGCACGCTTTCTTTTCTGACTTTCTCTATCAGAAGCAAGTTTTTTGGCATAGACTCTTTGAGCATCTTCATCGGCTTTTGTCATTGTAAGTTCATCAGTCATTTTAAACTTAAACATTAATAGATTTCTACGTGAACATATATGTCTTAAATATCTTTAATGACGTCACCGTCATAGCAAAAATGACGACAACTAGCTTCATGACGTCAGTCGACACAGAAACATGACGTCACCTGACAGACAGACACACAGACAGACAACTTATTTTTATATATATATATTGAACAAAATAAAGTTTCTTTGTAAAATTATATTTGATTAAAAATTTGTAATTACGAACCAAACAATTCGTTTATTCTTAGTTTAAAGATTTTCACAGTAAACTATGAAAAGTTACACTGCCAATATAGTTAACACTCAAGAAAATATTCTAGTATGTTGTTTAAGTCCTGCAAATCCGTCGTTTTAATGGCTCCTTGATTGCAAAAATAAATGGATTACTAACAGACCGAAGTTTAGTACTGTCCAAATAAGTTACTCATAAATATAGTATGCTTACGAAATTATCGATGAAATTGCTCATGGATAATTTACTGGAATTTTTGCTATTGTTAGACAAATGAAATGATAATTAAAAAATCGATAAAAATTACCTTTGCTATTTCTTCATTAGAAACAGCTTTGATTATTTGCAGATGGACTATCATTGCCAATCTTGAGCAAACACATTTTAATGTTATTAGCCGTTTTTAAAGGTTATGTTCTTTGAAAGTTACTGTTCTATTATTGTTCTTTAGTCCCATGATATGAATGTATCAGCGTAAGACAAAATTTTGCTTATCTTTTGGGAGCTCACATTCAACTTTCATATTATTTTTCATAATCCAGTGTGCATGTCCTCTTTGATTGAAAAATGCATTAAAAAGGGTGTTGAAGAGTGTAAAAATGGAAACAAATACCCTATTTTCGAAAGGAATTCAGATCATTCTGTAAGAAAAGATATAGTAATATCGTAATTATGGGCTGGTGAATGATGATTGTGAAAATAATGAATCGAATGGTATAAGTGACATAAGTAGCTTATCTTTTCGATGCAAGTTAGAGCTGGGGGCTTGTCACAAAATCGTGTGTTTCACAGGCAAAATAAACTTTAAGAGTTAATTTTTAAACATATCGGTAAGGTAAGGTGTATATATGTACGGTGTATATATATATATATATATATATATATATATATATATATATATATATATATATATATATATATATATATATATATATATATATATATATATATATATATATATATATATATATATATATATATATATATATATATATATATATATATATATATATATATATATATTCTTTATGGTTGATTGTGTGTGGCTATGCTGTTTGACCTATGTGATTGTATGGATGAGTAGGGTTAAGGCCTCATTCAAGTGCTGGTCTATATTAATCACTAATTTAGGAAAACAGTCTTCCTTTTCTCCTTCTGTCTCTCTTTTTTTTTTTTTTTTTTTTTTTTTTTTTTTCTTGTGTTTGTGCTGTTGCATTGGTGATTTCTCTTTTCATGATATATATATATATATATATATATATATATATATATATATATATATATATATATATATATATATATATATATATATATATATGTGTGTGTGTATTTATATATACATCAAAAGAAGTGGCTTATTATGTCGATTTCAAATATACAAGTTCTTTAAGTTTTGAGTTACTTATCAAAATGCTACGAGCCTGAAAGAATTTGCTTGATTTTTGAAAAAGGCACACAATCCCTAACAGTGAAAGTACTTACAGTTTGTGGTAACGAACTGTACGTAAGAAGCGACTCGGCTCAACCAATAGTAACCAAAGCTTAAAAAAACGGGTTTTGATAATAATAGATGAATCAAAACAATTGGCTTTTTATGCTGATTCCAAATATATGAGATTCATTAAGTTTAATGTTAACCGTCAAAATGTAGGAGCCTGATAAAATTTGCCCAATTTAAAAAAAGAGGGAAAAAATTTCTGAAAAGTCAAAGACTCTTAATGAAAATCACACTATCAGATTCAGCATAACAGAGGACTCTTCTGTAGAGATTTCAAGCTCCTATCTACCACAAAGTAGAATTTCCTATTCTTTGCCATAAGAAAGATCATGGATGCGTGTTTATTTGGTTGTTTTGTTTTTTCTCTCAGGGGTGATTGTGTCGACCCAGTGTTCTTAGAATATCGAAAAAGGGCTCATGTGAAAGGAAATTAAAAATCCTGGCGCCCTTTTAAGTGAAAAAAAATATTGGAGGGTACCTAGGTCATCTCCCACGTCCTTTTTTCTCACAATTCATCCGATAAAAATTATAAGAGAACCATTTTGTTCAGCATAGCTGAAAGGCCCAACAACTATACCTTCTAAGATAATATGACCCCCACAGCTCTAGAGGGAAGGTTTTTAAGTTGTAAATTTCTCCATTGTTTACTTATAGTATTTGTTATTCGGAAGCATGCGCACATTTTCGGAGGTGTTGGGGGGGGGGCTAATTTTCTCTTTTAGGGCTTTTCCATTGAGAGGGAAGTTTCAAGGAGGTGAAATTCTGAGGTAAAATCTTATAATGGGGCAATTTGCCAGAATTCCTACACAAAATCGTTTTTATATGTCTTGGTTTCTCTTTGCCGACTCAATTTTACACGTGAAGATGTTAAAGGTAATTGTCCAGGGTAAATTTTCACCGCGGCTGAATTTCTTAGAAGATAATTCCGTGTGGAGGGGGATTATTATGTGGGGTTGGAGCCAGATTTCCTGGCATCACTTAAAAACGATCAGAAATTAAATAAAAAAATGGTAAAAAGTTTTTCAACCGAAATCACTTCCAGTTAAAAATTTTAAACTTAAAACGAACAGAAATTATAACGCATACGAGAAGAGTTTTCCCCTCCTAAACTTCTCGCTCTTTGCGCAAAATTTTTGATTTTGTTCCAATTCCTTAAGAACTACTCTTGAAAGACAAGGGTCATTTGATTAAAACAATAAGAAGTTATCTTATAAGTACTAAAAACTTTAGCGCGAAGAACGAGGTGTTGACGAGGGGGTAACCCACCTCAAACGCGTAATAATTGCTGTTTGTTTTAAGTTTTACTGTTGCTCCTTACTTTCAGTTGAAAAAACTTGTTTTTTATTTAATCAAGTAAAATAGGTTATCGTTATTAACGGAAAAACTACGAAAAAAATGTTTTATACTTCTTGTTTCACACCACACGTTTGATCAGTTCAATGTTTTTCTGATATTCATGGTTTCTAAATTCTTTAAAATCAATCAGTTCATTATTAGACTTTCTTGTTTTTGACAAAAATTGAGAAAAAAAAGACTTAGTGATCTTATAATAATATTGTACTGTAACTAGAGAGGCCAAATCGGTTATAATTTGATCATGAAAGTCAGAAGGGATTGGGGTGGGGAGGGGGGTCTGTTCAACAAACCATTTTATTAATTTGATTTTTGCTTCCAAAATTTAATCGAAGCTCTAATAATGCTCCAAATTCTTATATTTTTATTTAAAACGCTGAATAAGATACCGTCCTATTCTTTACGTTTAAAAAGCTTCCATTTATAGTAACGTACTGACTTCTCTTTATTTACGCTATTCTATATATTTATTTTAACCAGTCCCAAAAATAGAATTGACGTAAATATACTAAGGATTATTGCTTAAATTAGTCGCATTCCACGCAAAACCAGCGCTTCACGATCAGCGTGCTTCACGAAATGTCTCCTTCAAGTATGACAGAGTGAATTGGAATAATATAGGTATATTTTTCTCAAATAATCTTTTTCTACTGTTATCAGTTTGGACATGCAATACTAAGGGATCGAACTTCGCTTTGTGAAGGGAATTTTAGACATAAAACATTTTTCAGAGTACCCCCCTTCGGAAATGTATACCTCCCCCATACCCTGATTCAACCTGAAAAAAATTTGTGTAATTTTTCTAGATTAGTTATTTTGTAAAAATAGAAGGGGAATGTAATTTTCAAACTCTAGACGTTAATCTTTCTCTTTTAATTGGTATCGTTGGCAAGTTAAAATCAATCCAAGTTTTCTGCTCCAATGCTATAAAGAATTATTTTAATTTTTTGGATATCAACAGTTCTACATGAACTGTTGAACTACATGAACATGAAGGAGCAGAAAAAAGAAGGCATATCAGCACTGACCATGTAAAAAAGAGATTCTCTTCTTTTACAAGGATGGGTTCTGTACAGGACTGTATCCAAGAATTCTGTTTAGGGGGGTATATTTTACGGAAGCATGAAAAAGCGAACCAAAATGTGTTTTTATTCATTTCCATTATGTTTCTTAGGAGTTGGACCGACATCCCGGGAGGTTAAAACCCCATCAATGCATGGGACTGCTGTAATTGCGCATAGTTCAACTGCAAGATTGAGTCTCCTATGCTGAGCGCCGCAGTTAAGGAAATTTGAAAGGGGATAGGCACTTTAATGTTAGCGGTGAAGTTTAATTTCCATATTTAATTGAAGTTTTACTAGTTTTAATATTTAATTGTTCGTTTATATTAGATCCAGTTATAATTTTGTTGGCTATGATTGTTTATTTAATTTCTTTTCGTTTTTGGTTTCATTTATTCCTGAAAAGTAATTTGTGTTCGTTTTGAGTTTTTGTTCGGTTTTTTTTTTAGCGGAAAGTAAGGAACGACCGTAAAACTTAAAACGAACAGAAATTATTCCATATATGAAAGGGGCTGTCCCCTCCTCAATGCCCCGCTCTTTACACTAAAGTTTGACTCTTTCTCACAACTCTATTTTTTAAAACAATAAAAAAAAACTTTTAAAAAAGGTCCCTATTCTAATTAAACGGCTATCGTGTTTCAATTCTAGTAAATAGTCAAACTTTAGCGTAAAGAGTAAGGTAATAAGGATGGGGCAACCCGTCATATATGGTATAATTTCTTTTCTTTTTTCAAAATAATTCCTGTAAATATGGCGCATCCTGTATGAAATATACCCCTCCCCCTCACAGAAATGTGTAGAAATTTCATGCTCGTTGAGAATCCCCTCTCCCTTTAAAATTGTTTGTGGACGATCCACCCTGAGAAATTCTCCTGAGCATTCTTTCATTTGAAAAAAACTTTAATCTCTATTAGGTCTCTCCATCACTCCAAATATGCCCCCTTCCTTGTAAATTATTTCTCAGAAAACAAAACTCGGGAAAAAAAGCCCCTGGTTAATTTTCCGCAACATCTTTGCATATAAAATTTAGAAAAGATAATGTAAAACATTTAAAAATAATTTTGAATAGTAATTCTGTCAACCCCCTCCCCCAAGTGTAACATTTCCCCTGGAATATTCACTCCACAGAAGTTTCCCTCCCAAGGAAGATTCTTCTCATAGAAATCCTCCCCAAGCACGCCCCTCTCCAACAAAAAAATGACTGTAAACTTCCCAATAACAAACATTGTATGCACAAAATTAGCAAAGCTCACTACATGCAGCCCTTCCCACGGAGTCTGTGGGGGGTCATTTTACGCCCAAATATATATTTATTAGATATTTCGACTATGCTGAACGAAATGGCTATCTCAAAACTTTGATCAAGTGATCGGGAAAAATGAGCGAGGGAGGGAGCGTAGTTGCCCTCCAGTTTTTTGGTTATTTAGAAAAGGCAAGGGAACTTTTAATTTTCGTTCGAATAAGCCCTCTCGCAATTTTCTAGGACCACTAGGTTGGAACGATCACCCCGGGGGAAAAAAAATCGCAAACAAATAAATACGCATCCCTGATCTTTCTTCTAGCAAAAAATACAAAACTCCACATTTTTGCAGATAGGAGCTTGAATCCTCTACAGTAAGGTTTCTTAATACGTTGAATCTGATGATGTGATTTTCACTATGATTCTATGACTTCTAGGGGATGTTTCCCCCTTTTATCGAAAATAAGGTATTTTTTTTCTCGTAGCTTCTTGTAAGTAAGACTGAACTTGATGCAACTTATATATTTTAAAACAGCATAATAATATGATTCTTTTGATGTATCTATTGATATCAAAATTCAGTTTTTTTAGAATTCCTGTTACTAATGATCACCCCTTACTTACAGTTCGTTCCTACAAACTGTTTCATTATTTTAGAAATTCATTTGTGCTGATCTTAAGTTTAATACGTCATTTACTTTTCTTTGAAAGAGTTTTTATAGCTATAAGTAAAATTCGGCAGAGTCGCTACTATGTATGTCAGTCTCCTCTGAAAAGTCATACAACACTATACATGATACCTTGCTCGTTTTGGTCAAGAAGGGAGAAAGAAGAATTCAATTATTAATACCTTCCCATCTTAAGCAAGACTTGTAGCTATTTTTTTTTCCCAACCCTATATGCCCCATTCTTCGTGCCTGAATAATCACCAAATATATATTCAAGCCTTAAAACAGATTTTGTACTGAATGAGAACAGACAAAACCCGGAAGAAATATCCATTAATCGAGATCTGGTGCGATGCTATGTCGCTTACAAGGCGATAGTCTCCTCAAGAAATGCCATTCATCTGTGGTGCTGTTTTTACTCATGCTTTTTATTAAGTGGATTCTTGAACAATAAAATCTTGAAACTATTTACAGTAGCAAATAGTAAGTAAAGTATAACCCATGTTCACAGTAGAACTCTATAAAGTGAAAGTTCTATTGAAAAGCACACATTCAAAAAGTATAATTCCATATTGCTTCCTAATGTCAAATATTTATTTAGTTCATAGTTACAACCTCGTATAGGGTAAGGTTTAAGTTGAACTAAGACATCAAATTAGTCAGCTATAGGACTGGGCTTCATACCTCTTCCCCTTAAGAATGGTTATGGATGGGTTTTGTTTTGTTTTAATTCTGGGGTAACCGTACCGAACCGCTGATTGTAGAATATTGCAAGGAGTGGGATAAAAAACAAATTGAAGATTTAGTGCCCTGTCTGGATAATTTAGAAATGGCACCCCCATTGGGGCACTTCTTTAAGTTTTTGAAACATTGCATACTTAAGATATTGAAAACTAAACAAAAAATAATTGTATCTTTGGTTATTAAACAGTTCGTGGTAACAAACTGTAGTAAGGAGTGACCCAGCTCAATAGTAACCAAAACTCTAAAAAATTGAATTTTGATAGCAATAGCTACATCAAAAGAATTGCATTTTAATGCTGATTTTAAATATATAAGTTTCATCAAGTTTAGTCTTACCCATCAAAAGTTACGAGCCTGAGAAAATTTGCGCTATTTTAGAAAATAGGGAAAAACACCCCTTAAAAGTCATAGAATCTTAAGGAAAATCACACCATAAGATTCAGCGTACTAGAGAACCCTACCGTAGAAGTTTCAAGCTCCTATCTACAAAAATGTGGAATATTGTATTTTTTGCCAGAAGGCAGATCACAGATGCGTGTTTATTTTTTTTTTATTTTTTTTTCCCAAGGGTAATCGTAATGACCCAGTTTTCCTATATTGTTGCAATAGGGCTCATTCTAACGGAAATGAAAAGTTCTAGTGCCCTTTTTAAGTGACCAAAAAAATTGGAGGGCACCTAGGCCCCCTCCCACGCTAATTATTTTCCCAAAGTCAACGAATGAAACTTCTGAGAAAGCCATTTTATTCAACGTAGTCGAAAAACCTTAAAACTATGTCTTTGGGGACGACTTATTCTCCCGCAGTCCCCGTGGGAAGGGCTACAAGTTACAAACTTTGACCAGTGCTTACATATAGCAATGGTTATTGGGAAGTGTACAGGCGTTTTCAGGAGGATTTTTTGGTTGGGGGAGGGGTTGAGAAGGGGGGATATGCTGGGGGAACTTTCCATCGAGGAATTTGTCATGGGGGAAGGAAATTTCCATGAAGGGCGCGCAGGATTTACTAGCATTACTTAAAAAAAAACAATGAAAAAATAAATATGAAAATTTTTTTTTCAGCTTTAAGTAAGGAGCAGCATTAAAACTTAAAACGAACAGAAATTATTGCCGATATGAAAGGCTCACCTCCTCCTAATACCTCGATCTTTACGCTAAAGTATTTTTTTGTAATTTCAACTATTTACTCTACGGCTTTTGTTATTCAGGGGTCATTCTTAATGAATTGGGACAAAATTTAAGCTTTAGTGTAAAGAGCGAGGTACTGACGAGGGGTAAACCCCCTCATATATGTAATAAAAACATGAAAATACAAAAGTTCTACGTAAGCTAATTTATAAGTTACGTATATCTTTTACTAATAAAAAGATTCGTAAAAAATTAAAAGTTCTAGTTGCCTTTTTAATTAACCGAAAATCTGAGGGCAACTAGGCTTCCTCCCCCGCTTTTTTTTTCTCAAAATCAGTCGATCAAAATTATGAGAAAGCCATTTATCCAAAAAAAAAATGCAAATTTTGTTTTGATTATTCCTCTGCAGAGAGCCAAAATCAAAACATGAATTGATTCAAAACGTTCAGAAATTAAATATATAAAAAAACAAGTTTCTTTAACTGAAATAAGGAGCGACATTAAAACTTAAAACGAACAGAAATTACTTCGTATACGAAAGGGGCTGCTTCCTCATCAACGCCCCGCTCTTTACGCTAAAGTTTTTTACTGTTTCAAAACGAAGAGTTGAGAGAAAGAATCAAACTTTAGCATAAAGAGCGGGGCGTTGATGAGGAAGCAGCCCCTTTCATATACGAAGTAATTTCTGTTCGTTTTAAGTTTTAATGTCGCTCCTTACTTTCAGTTAAAAAAACTTGTTTTTTTTATTTAATGAAATTAAAAAACAAAACTGTTCCTTTCTATCTCTTACTCCCTCTCCCTCTCTCTCACTATCTATGTAGTTTTTGGATTTAAGGGTATATTCAATTTTATGAATAGAAAAGAGCACTAAGTAGCCCCCCCCTCCGTTTTAAGTGTAAGTCTTTCTTTAGCTTCAGTTCTGATATATCGGATGTCTGCAGTCTAAAAAAACTAAGTAATACCATAATTTTTCTAAAGAATCATGTTTTATTTTAAAGAAGGGAACCGTAAAAATAGAAGTTCACAATGTTCACCAGAGGCCCAATCCTGCACCATAGCTATATCCACCGTAATATGGACTGTAAAGACCTCTATGAATACCAGCCCCATATAGCCCATTCAGTCCACCATAGCCGTAGCCTAGCCTTGATCCATAGCCGAAACCATAGCTTGGAAGAAAGGATTCACTTCCTTCAACGTCAGCTTCTTCCTTTTCCTCTGCTGGGGCGCAGAAGGCAATAGCGAAAAGAGCAAGGAATACCTGCAAGTGAGGAAAATAGGGTTAAATACCTTTTTCAAAACTGATAGTTTAGGTAGCTCTTTGACATTACTGATACTACTTTGAGACAGTTGTTATTGTTGCATTCATGGAAATGGTGGAAACATCAGTCCAATTAAAGAATATGTGTGACGAAATTGTAGACCCAATAACATTTCCGTTATAATTTAAGAAGACTAAAAGCAGTTTAAGGTTATGCTTATTTATCGTTAATTTTTATAACTTCTCATAAATATAACATATTTATAAAATATATATAACTATAAGTGAACTGTAATTTTATTATATATTTTCTAGTCTATATGTAATTGTAAATACTTTATCATTCCCTGTGTCTTTCAAAATTCAAAACAGCTTCAATGCAAAAGCAAATTTCATATTTTTCTGTTGTCATGATACTTCGTTGACTGAATACTCATTGATCTCATAAATTTCGTTAAAGCGAATTCGAATTAAGCTTATTAAATTTTGTAAATTAATCCCAAAATCTAGGAAATACAATAATCCCCAAAAAATAAATATAAACAGGCGAATATCTATATATTTCTCCATCGCTATTAACCGTTTCTATTGCCGCTATCTCTAATAGAAAAAGCCTTGGAAAAAATTATTAGGAATTATTGTCATTGTTGAATCATCATAAGAATGAAAATTAAATTTATATAGAAAATATTATTAGCCATAAATAAAAATCAATTTTGCTTTATAAAGCAAACTCGTGGGCTCTCTTTTCTGGCGATAGGGGAGATGTGCGTTTCTTAAAGAATTAATCGAAATATTATAACGGCTTAATATTACTATTCTTTCTCTTTAAAAATGACATGAAATTACCATTTACTTCTGTAAATTAGGTAGCTTCTCATTGATGTTAAATTTTTTCCTACTTCCAAAGTTTGATGAAGTTCTTAATAATTTTTGTATGAAGTTCGCTAACACTAAACACTTTTAACTAAACTTTGAAATATTCAATCACAATTAGTTCTAAAACTAGTGCTCCTCCAAAAAAATTTATTCCTGGGAATTTGATTTTCTCTTACAAAATTTCAGCTTTAAAAATGCGTTCAAGTTTGCTTGATGAATGAAGAGCTGTATGATAAGCTTAGTCTTAAATCTAGTTTTAAGTTTTATTTTCATGATTCTAAAATAATATAGTTTATAATATTGTAATTGATACTATAAAATCAATCATTTTTTAGTAAAATATTATTACATTACAGTATAATACTGACTATGACATAGTAGGTTAATTTAAATAATATAATTAGCTAAAATAAATTAACGAATAAATCTTGCATAGATATAATTTAAAAACTTTTTAATTTACTTATTATGATTGTTCTTAAAAATATATTTAGCTCAGTTTTGCTTAAATTAACAAAGGCAAATAACATACGAAAAGATTCATCATTTTTTTTATTGCTTGATAATTTTCTTAGGAGACTATTTCAGATACTGATGTCAAGTAAACAGGTCTATGGGTATTTATAATTCTATTCAAGACAGAGCTTATCAATTTTTTTATTTTTGAGAAAGAGGCTGAGACAAACGTTCCATTATTGCACTAGACATTTTTTGAAACTGAATTTGAATAAAAGTCTTCCAGGTAAGCTCTTTGTGAAATTATATCAAAAATAAATTTTCCGGAATTAAGTACTATTGTTAACAGGTATATACAAAAGCAGAAATGTGGGACGGTAGAATATTGCAATGGCTTTAATTCACACTTGCTCACATGTCTTCATGGATCAATAGTAACTTTTCCTGTTTTAAATTTTTTCCTACTTCCAAATTTTGACCAAGTTCTCAATAATTTTGCGTGAAGTTAGCTAACTTTAAACACTTTTTTACTAAGCTTTGAAATATTCGATAAGAATTTTCGCTAGATTAACAGGATAAAGAGGATTTTAGTAATTTGCTAAAACTAATTACTTTTTGCTGGACTTGAAATTATTCAATCAGGATTAGTTCCAGAACTAGTAGCTCTCTCAAAAAAGTTATCACTGGGATTCGATTTTTTCATACAATATCTAAGTTTTCAAAGGCTTTCAATCTTATTATTCTATCTTATAGATAGAATTCAAAAGTATGTTAGTATACATATTACGATTATTCAGAAAAATATATTTAGCTAATTTTCGCTAATTAATGAAAGTCAAATAACTTACGAAAGGTTTCGTTATTTTTATTGTATTGTTTGAGTATTTCCTGGAGAGACTGTTTCAGACACTGATTTAAAGCAGCCAGGTCTATGGGCATTTGTAATCCAAATCAAGATAGATTTTACCCTTGAACCCTCCAATCCCATATTTTATATTTTTCCGTGTTTTTTTTTCTGCAAAAGAGGCTGAGACAAAGATTTCATTATTGTTCTAGACAATGTTTAAAGCTTGATCTTAAGAAAATTCTCCCAGTTAAGCTAATTCTGAAATTATACCCATTGTGAAATTACGTCAAAAATGAACTTTCCAGAATTAAGTACTATTGTGATCAGGGTCTGTACAAAAGCAGAAATACGAGAAGGCAGAATTTTGCCATTGCTTTAATTCACACTTGTCTCAAAAAATTGTCTCGAAAATTTTCCCTATTTTAAAGTTTTTCTATAGTACAATATTGACTATGATATAATAATTTAATTTATATAATATAATTATATAAAAAGATTAATGAATAAATCTTGGATGGATGTAATTTAAAAATATGTTAATTTACATGTTATGATTACTCAGAAAAATACTATTGGCTAATTTTTGGTTAAATTAAAGAAAGTCAAATAACTTACGAAAAGTTTCATCATTTTATTATATTGCTTGAGAATTTTCTTAGGAGACTATTTCAGATACTGATGTCAAGTAAATAGGTCTATTGGTATTTATAATCCAAATCAAGATAGATTTCAGCCTTGAACCAACAAATCCCAAATTCTACATTTTTTTTTTTTTTTGTAAAAGAGGCTGAGACAAAGATTCTATTATTATATTAGACATTGTTTCAAATTTGATTTAAATAATACTCTTCCGGGTAAGCTGATTGTGAAATTACACCCGCTGTGAAATTAACTCAAAAATAAGTTTTCCAGAATTAAGTGCTATTGTGAACACGGCCTATACGAAAGCACAAGTGCGGGACGGCAGAATATTGCAATGGCTTTAATTCACACATTTTCAGCACATTTTAAGTAACCTACGTTTTCAACTTCAACATTAATTTTAATAATCATAAATTTTTCTTACAAGTTTTTCTTTTTGATTATAACTTTAAAATCTGTATAAATCAAAAGGTATTAAAAATGGAACCTGAGAAATTTCTACTCCATGAACTGTGGAATTCCTGTGACTTAAAGATAACATCATAACCAGGGCTGCTGAAAATATTCTTAGAGATTATTTTCATATTTTCACCTCGGGTGGAGCAGCTTGAATTCACAAAAATTTAGTGTGTGTCGGGGGGGGGATTCTAGTTTTAGACGGTAAAAATTTGTCATGTTTAACAATTTTTTCAATGAAAATACCACAAAAGAAAATAATTTGTCAATGAACATTGACATGTACATGAGAATCGTTGCCACGATTCGTACAACACTTCTGCTAAAACAGACGCCTTCATATTTTTTTTTTTTTTTTTTTTTTTTTTTTTTTTTTTTTTTTTTTTTTTTTTTTTAGGTAGAAGCTCCTTATTTCTTATTTTTGTGGTCTTCTTATGTGATTAACTGAAGAAATTTTTTTACAAAACAAGTTTTTCAAAGAAAAGTAAAGAGCTCCATTACGTCAAAATAGAGCAGAAATAAAGTCAAATAATCTTCCAAGCGTAAAACTACTGCAAATCACTGTTAATAGATAAATGATACTCAAAATGAACATAAATTACAATAAATAGCCAAGTCAAACTCAAAAAAAGCAAAAATTATCATTAGTACGGATGATAACTCCCATGCCATCTCAAGACCAGAGCATAATTTGTGCTTTACGGAAAAAAGACATATAAGCGTGGATGGTCAGTGTAATTGACATATTATACTGATATTTATTCCTTAAATTTTTTATTTTTTTTAATGATTAAAGTAAAAAGAGGGAAAACATTTAAAACATATTTATTTCCAGTAAAGATCAAATTATGTTCTGGTCTTGAAAAGGCATGGGGGTATCGGCACTACTCATGTTAATTTTTGTTCGTTTTCAGTATTTTCCCGATGATTTTGACTCTTAAAAAGGCCATTAGAATATATGATTTCTCTTCCAATGAGCTCCTCTCCCTGAAGTATATACAATCACCCTTTCTATGAAAAAAGCCTTATGTGTCCTCAGGGTATATTTTAAAACCCTGGAGCTGAGGACTGTAGTGAGGGGGGCATCCTCAAAGACATAGTTTCCAAACTATTCAAATATGCTGGACAAAATGGCTATCACAAACTTTGATTAGATGTGTTTTGGGAATTGATGGGCACGGGGGGGGGGCTTGTTGTTCTCCAATAACTTTTCACTGCTAAAAAAGACTTTAGTCCTTTCAATTTCCAATTGAATTAACCTTTTTCGAAGTTTTTGTGACGACAACTGGCCATCTTAAAATTTGTATTAGATGTATTTAGAGAAAATATGAGGTGTGGGAGGCGTATCTGCCCTCTGATCCCTTTGAAACTTAAAAAGAGCAATATAACTTATGATTAACAATCTAATGAGTCCCATCCGAAGTTTATACGACCACCCTTTCTATAAATACCGTATATGGCCCCAGGGCATAAATTATAAACTTTTCCTGAGGGCTGTGGGTGGGGGAGTTGTCATCCTCAAAGACTTAATTTCCTGACCTTTTACCTACGCTGAAATTATTAGGCATCTCAAAATTTAGATTGCATGTGTTTAAGAAAATGGTGGGTGTGGGAGGGGGGCTGGTCGCCCTCCAATCACTTTTGACTAATAAAAAGTCACTACCCCTTTCAATTTCCAATCAAATTTCCAATCCAATCAAATGAGCCGTTTTTGATCTTTCTGCGACAACTCCTTCGACACGAAGCAGCCTGGTTTAAAAAATAATAATAATACATTGTGTTCACATCGCTCTTTGCTTCGAATCCTTCGACACAAAGTAGCCTGGTCTAAAAAAAAATAATAATACATTGTGTTTACATCGCTCTTTGCTTCGACTCCTTCGACACGAAGTAGCCTGGTCGAAAAAAATAATAATAATACATTGTGTTCACATCGCTGTTTGCTTCGACTCCTTCGACACGAAGTAGCCTGGTCTAAAAAAAAAAAATACATTGTGTTTACATCGCTCTTTGCTTCGACTCCTTCGACACGAAGTAGCCTGGTCTAAAAAAAATAATAATACATTGTGTTTACATAGCTCTTTGCTTCGACTCCTTGGACACGAAGTAGCCTGGTCTAAAAAAAAAATAATAATACATTGTGTTTGCATCGCTCTTTGCTTCGACTCTTTCGACACGAAGTACCCTGGTCTAAAAAAAATAAAAATAATACATTGTGTTTACATCGCTCTTTGCTTCGACTCCTTCGACACGAAGTAGCCTGGTCTAAAAAAATAATAATACATTGTGTTTACATCGCTCTTTACTTCGACTCCTTCGACACGAAGTAGCCTGGTTTAAAAAAATAATAATACATTGTGTTTACATCACTCTTTGCTTCGACTCCTTCGACACGAAGTAGCCTGGTCTAAAAAAAAAAAAATAATAATAATACATTGTGTTTACATCGCTCTTTGCTTCGACTCCTTCGACACGAAGTAGCCTGGTCTTAAAAAAATAATAATAATACATTGTGTTTACATCGCTCTTTGCTTCGACTCCTTCGACACCAAGTAGCCTGGTCTAAAAAAAAAATAATATATTGTGTTTACATCGCTCTTTGCTTCGACTCCTTCGACACGAAGTAGTCTGGTCAAAAAAAATAATAATACATTGTGTTTACATCGCTCTTTTATTCGACTCCTTCGACACGAAGTAGCCTGGTCTAAAAAAAAAAAAAATAATACATTGTGTTTACATCGCTCTTTGCTTCGACACGAAGTAGCCTGGTCTAAAAAAAAACAATAATAGATCGTGTTTACATCGCTCTTTGCTTCGAATCCTTCGACACGAAGTAGCCTGGTCTAAAAAAAATAATAATACATTGTGTTTACATCGCTCTTTGCTTCGACTGTATGAATCAGTATTGATTCAGAGTTCAAAGTGAACGCACCTGTCTTAGATTGGATATTTTTTTTTAACATTAACAAATCAATATACTTTTTCATACCGATCTGTCATTCAACGTGTGAACTAGAGAACTTGTTTGACTAGTATTACTGACGGAGCCCAGTCTCTGTTATTTGGATACGGCTAGCCACTGAGCTAATGTTTTTAATTAAAGTTTAAATTTCACTTGAGAGCGGTCTTTAAAGCTAAATAAATATGTCGTCAATCAGCCAAAAAATGTTTGATGATAGAATGAAGGCTCTGGAAAAGAAGCTAGATTTCATAATTAGCAAACAAATTGAGTTTGCTATTACAGTGTCGTCGATTTCGGACGATGTTCAAATTTTGAAAAATGAATCGAAGTCTCGTGATTCGAAGATTGTCATCCTTGAAAACCAGCTTGAAGAGCCAAAGTCGAGATGTGATGCAATCGAAGCGAAATTACTCAAAATGGAAGTTAAAGACCGTAAACTCAACTTAATCATCCACGGATTATCAAAAGAAAAACAGCAACAGACAGTTTTCGCGAATGTGTCAACATTTTTCTCATAGACAATGGAAATCACGGATAAGGTTCAAATATTACAGCGCTACCGAATGTCTCAGAAGTCGAATGTGTCTACCCGTAAGCCGACCGCCCCTCCAGTTTTCCTCTCAGTATCCTCAGAAAAAGATATTCAATGTATTTTCAGATCAATATCGAAATTGAAAGGAACTGGGGTCCGGATCTGCACGGACTTGCCGACCAAATTAAATACTGTGAGAAATGAATTACTGGCTAAAGGTAAGGAATTACGAGATAATGGATCCGTACAATTTACACGTCTGAAGCAAAAAGGTGCCAAATTGTGGCTTGAATACAAATCGGATTCAGAGTCGCAGTGGGAAAAAGCGTAAGATCACTAAAGGCGACTAGTGTGAGAAAATAAGGTCTACTCCGCTCTTGATTGATATATTTTGCATTTTTGTGTTTGTGTGATGTTGATTATTTACTTTCGTGTGTTACTTAGGCTAACTTGGTTCAAGATTCTCTTCATTATTTTTGCCCCAGTTATTTCTGTTCACTTATACCTACTCAATATAAGTTTGCTCGAAGGATGGCAGGTTTTTCATGATTCATCAATGGCACGGGGTCCTTGTCGCGCGGACTTGCTGGCACGAGGTAGGATCTTTCCGACTCTTTTTAAATGAATTTTAAGTTTGCAGTTGTGGGGGGACGCGATAGGCTGGCAGCTTTGAAGGGGAAACCTCTAAACCTTTCGTTACTTTCTGAAACTTTTAATGTTTTTGGCCAAAGAGAAAATAATACTTTTTCAGAAATAAAACCGTCATCGTATGTTTCTCCTGATGAAATAAATAGACTTGAAGATAATTCGAAGAGAATTGGATTTATAAACACACAGGGACTAATTAGTTCTATTGATGAACTAACCAGATTATTGCCAAGAAATCAACTTGATATTTTGGGAGTTTGTGAAACATTCATCAGTGATGCGACAAAACATAATGTTAAAATTCCGGGATATAATTTCATTGAAAAAAGTAGACAAAACCATGGAAAAGGGGGCCTCGGGTTATTTTTGAAAGAAGGAGTGCATTTTAAACGTCTGCCAGAGCTCGAAAAATATGACGTTGAAAAATTGTGTGAAATTTTGGCTGTTGAATGTCGGGCCGGAACCAAGAAATTACAAATTTGTGTCGTTTATAAGCCTCCGTTGGCACCAATCCCGCTTTTTCTCCAATCTTTGGAATCCTTATTAGCATCTTTAGACGATAAAGATGTTGTGGTCATGGGGGATTTTAATATAAATTTACTGAATTATGATGAAAATACTCAAACAACCGAATCTATTTCTTTAATGACATCAAAATCACTGATTCCCTCATGTACAATACCAACGCGGATTTCACTCACTAGTGCAACTCTCATCGACAACATATTTTTAACAACACCAGCCACGTCTTCACAAGTTGTTTTAACGGATTTTTCTGATCATTTTTTTGTTAATTTCCGATGTGAAATATCAGCTTCAAACAAAAAAAGTACCAGAAATATCACACCGGATTATCAACAAAAAAAATCTGGACTGTTTAAAGGATAAATTGAATATTTTTGATTGGTCTCGTGTATTTGATGCTGAAGACGTAAATTCTGCAATGGCTCATTTCTTCGAAAAATTTAACGCTGCTTTTGACGAGTCATGCCCCAGAGTAAAAACACGAAAAGGGAAATATAATCAACCCATTCAACCGTGGATATCACCCTCCCTTTTGACCTCAATAAAACAAAAAAACTGTTTTTATAAAAAATTGTTATCATTCCCAAGCGAAGAAAATAAAACAACATTCAAAAAATACAAAAATCTACTTTCAAAAATAATACGTAATGCTAAAACAAAATTTTATTTTGATTCTTTTTGAGAAGTATGTAAGTCACCAAAGAAAACTTGGGAGCTAATCAATTCATGCTTAAATCGATCACCAAAAACTTCTAAACCATCAGAAATAAAGGACGCTCATGGTCATATAATTGAAAGGGAGCTAGAAATAGCTAATTACATGAATTTGCATTTCGCGTCAATTGGACACTCGGTAGCCAACAAGCTCCAACATAACCTGCCCTATGGTCAATGTGATTATCGTACATACCTTGTTAAGCCTTCTGTAAAATCTATGTTTTTAACACCAGTAACAGAGAAAGAGCTTGCCAATATTGGTAAGCTTTTGAAAAATGGGAATTCCCCGAGGATTGATGAATCGCCTACGAACATTGTGAAAGTTGTTTTACCGAGTATTAATAAAGTAATGTGTCATTTGATAAATCTGTCATTTAGATCAGGAACTTTTCCGGATTCATTGAAGAAAGCAAAGGTGATACCACTGTATAAAAGCTCTGACCGGAGCGATTGCACGAATTACAGACCGATATCTATTCTTTCAGGCTTTTCTAAATTAATGGAGCGATGTTCTTATAATCGAGTGTATAATTTCCTTACTTCGAGTGATTATTTTTCAAAAAATCAGTATGGGTTTAGAAAGGGACATAGTACGCAGGACGCTATCCTGACAATGGTCCAATTTATTCACGAATCTCTTGATATAAAAATGATCCCGGCAAGTATTTTTTTGGATCTTGAGAAGGGATTTGACACGATTTGTCACGAAATATTGTTGTTTAAATTAAACCATGGCGGGATACGAGGACCAGCGAACGATTTTATCGCATCTTACCTAACAGGTCGATCCCAAGTAACAACTATCAATAAAACAGCTTCGGATCCATGCTTATTGCCCAATATTGGTGTTCCTCAGGGTTCAATTCTGGGACCACTGCTCTTCCTAATATACATAAATGACCTTCCATCAGCAACAGAAACCAACAGCCTGAATGTCCTTTTCGCCGATGATACCGGATCAACACTTGCAGGGAAGTCGGAAGATGATGTCAAAGAGAAGCTGCAAATCGTGTTTTCCCAGCTGATTGTATGGCTAAAAGCTAATCTTTTGTCATTGAATGCCGCCAAAACGAAATTCATCATTTATAGTAGACTTGGACAAAAAGCAAAAGGAATTTCAACTATATTTGATCAGGCTACAGATATTCGAATTCAAAGGGTAACTTCACTCCGGTATCTTGGTATAACTATTGATGAAAATCTATCTTATAAAGAACATTGTAATAGATCATGTGTTAAAATCGCCCAAGGAGTTGGTGTAATGAGGAGGCTTCAGCATTTTTTCCCCTATGAAGTTCTACGACTCATTTATTTTGCCTTGGTGCATTCCCATCTTACGTATTGTCCCCTAATTTATTTAGCAACTTTCAAATATCATATAAAACCGATACAGACTCTTCAAAACCGGGCTCTTCGAATTTTGCAAAGATATTTACCGTCACCTTCTTCCTATCCAAATAAATCTAAAACTGAAACTATATATTTATTAACTAATATTTTGCCTGTTTCAGAATTATTCACTCTTCATTCTTTTTTATTCAAGGTAAAATATAACCGCTCAGAACTGCCTCCGTACTTTCGTACGAGAAATTTTTTCCCTGAGCATCCTGACCATGTTTATGAAACCCGTAATAAATGGAGAATGCAGCACCTGAAATTAACCACTGAGAGATCACGGTTCTCGCCATATTTTTCAATCATGGGTTCATGGCATTTTTATCGACCATATATTGACTGCAGTAAATCTCTCCCACATATTAAAAAGCAACTTCATTCTATCCTTATAAATAAATTCAAGAATCAGTAATAAAAAATAATCTTAAAGTGAACAGTTGTTTGTTTGATATTGATAAGGTGGGCTCATTTTTTTTTTTTTTTTTTTTTTTTCAAATAAGTTGCCAGTCATCGGTCACCCTTGCTTGCACACTGTTTTGTTTTGTTTTTCGGATTGATATTTGCCGAGTGGCAGTTGTTTTGTGGGTGGGTTTTCGTTTAGTGGTGAGTCGTGGATTTATTGATATTAATTTTATACATTTGTTTTTGTTTCTTTTTTCTGTCAAATAGGTGTGCTATATTGTTATACCGGGTCTTTGTCAATCGACTTTGTGTCTCCGGCTTGACCCTTTTTTTACATATTGTGTGTGTTGTACAGAAGTTTAAATAAAATCTTGAATCTTGAATCTTGACTCCTTCGACACGAAGTAGCCTGGTCTAAAAAAAAATAAATAATAATACATTGTGTTTACATCGCTCTTTGCTTCGACTCCTTCGACACGAAGTAGCCTGGTCTAAAAAAAAAAAAATAATAATACATTGTGTTTACATCGCTCTTTGCTTCGACTCCTTCGACACGAAGTAGCCTGGTCTAAAAAAAATAATAATACATTGTGTTTACATCGCTCTTTGCTTCGACTCCTTCGACACGAGGTAGCCTGGTCTAAAAAAAAAATAATAATACATTGTGCTTACATCGCTCTTTGCTTCGACTCCTTCGACACGAAGTAGCCTGGTCTAAAAAAAAAAAAAATAATACATTGTGTTTACATCGCTCTTTGCTTCGACTCCTTCGACACGAAGTAGCCTGGTCTAAAAAAAAATAATAATACATTGTGTTTACATCGCTCTTTGCTTCGACTCCTTCGACACGAAGTAGCCTGGTCTAAAAAAAAATAAATAATAATACATTGTGTTTACATCGCTCTTTGCTTCGACTCCTTCGACACGAAGTAGCCTGGTCTAAAAAAAAGAATAACACATTGTATTTACATCGATCTTTGCTTCGACTCCTTCGACACGAAGTAGCCTGGTCTAAAAAAAAAAAAATAATAATACATTGTGTTTACATCGCTCTTTGCTTCGACTCCTTCGACACGAAGTAGCCTGGTCTAAAAAAAAATAATAATACATTGTGTTTACATCGCTCTTTGCTTCGACTCCTTCGACACGAAGTAGCCTGGTCTAAAAAAAAATAAATAATAATACATTGTGTTTACATCGCTCTTTGCTTCGACTCCTTCGACACGAAGTAGCCTGGTCTAAAAAAAAGAATAACACATTGTATTTACATCGATCTTTGCTTCGACTCCTTCGACACGAAGTAGCCTGGTCTAAAAAAAAAAAAATAATAATACATTGTGTTTACATCGCTCTTTGCTTCGACTCCTTCGACACGAAGTAGCCTGGTCTAAAAAAAATAATAATTCATTGTGTTTACATCGCTCTTTGCTTCGACTCCTTCGACACGAGGTAGCCTGGTCTAAAAAAAATAAAAAAAAATAATACATTGTGCTTACATCGCTTTTTGCTTCGACTCCTTTGACACGAAGTAGCCTGGTCTAAAAAAAAAATAATACATTGTGTTTACATCGCTCTTTGCTTCGACTCCTTCGACACGAAGTAGCCTGGTCTAAAAAAAAAAAATAATAATACATTGTGTTTACATCGCTCTTTGCTTCGACTCCTTCGACACGAAGTAGCCTGGTCTAAAAAAAATAATAATACATTGTGTTTACATCGCTCTTTGCTTCGACTCCTTCGACACGAGGTAGCCTGGTCTAAAAAAAAAAAAAATAATACATTGTGTTTACATCGCTCTTTGCTTCGACTCCTTCGACACGAAGTAGCCTGGTCTAAAAAAAAAAAAAAAATAATAATACATTGTGTTTACATCGCTCTTTGCTTCGACTCCTTCGACACGAAGTAGCCTGGTCTAAAAAAAAAATAATACATTGTGTTTACATCGCTCTTTGCTTCGACTCCTTCGACACGAAGTAGCCTGGTCTAAAAAAAAAAAAAATAATAATACATTGTGTTTACATCGCTGTTTGCTTCGACTCCTTTGACACGAAGTAGCCTGGTCTAAAAAAAAAAAATAATACATTGTGTTTACATCGCTCTTTGCTTCGACTCCTTCGACACGAAGTAGCCTGGTCTAAAAAAAAAAATAATACATTGTGCTTACATCGCTCTTTGCTTCGACTCCTTCGACACGAAGTAGCCTGGTCTAAAAAAAATAATAATACATTGTGTTTACATCGCTCTTTGCTTCGACTCCTTCGACACGAAGTAGCCTGGTCTAAAAAAAAAAAAAATAATACATTGTGTTCACATCGCTCTTTACTTAAGCACCGCTACCGCGCTGCCTACGGCAATCTTTGGAATACTGTGTAAAACTGTGTTTGTACTTCTCTGGTTTATATTTTCTTATTAATTATGTGAGTTTTTCCATTTCGATTGTGTGCTCCTTTTTAATTCTCTTTCATAATGACAATTTGGTCAAACAACTAAACTTTATGAAAGATATGACTGGAATCCTACTAGAAACAAACGAAAAAAACGGCTAGGTTTGATAGTCCAGGTTCTAGGATTTCGTCTGATATATTGGAAGCTAAAAAGTGATTTTCTCAGTAGAAATAAAAAAAAAAACTGATTATTAGTCAAATTTGCTTAAGAAAACGAAACAACTAATTACTAACTTTTCACGATTAAATAGCATTTGAACCCCTCGACCTTCCTGCTAGTAGAAAAAATTATTTGATCATTCATGAATAAAATCACAAAAGAGACGCAGGGATATACATAAAGGGGAAGAGGTGGCATTTTGAAATCACAACCTCACCCTGAAACTTTAAATTTTTCTGATTTGTTATTCATATAATACAACTAATTAATTTTCTCACCAGATATCCCTCCCCAACCAAAAAAAGTATTGTGTACGTGCCCAAGAAGCAAAAACAGCAACAAAGAAATGATCATTAATTAAAACAAATACCCATTTATACAAAGTGGGAAATTGGTCTATAATAATTCATTTTTAAAAACAGCAAGGATGTTTGAACAGGCCCTAGGAAAAGATTATAACAGTTAAATACAAATAGTAATTTGATGTAAATAGTACAGGGGCGAGGGATACAGTAGCCACACTCCTTTGCGGAGCAGTTTATGTTTGGTTTTAAGGTAATCGATTTTTCATTTACATTTGAAAACACCTGCTTTTTTAATTCGGTTTGTTTCTTACTTTTCATGTTAATAATTTTTTTTATAGTTATATCCTTCCTCCCCATTCATAACTTTCAGTACTAAATGGTCATTTTCCTTTAATGAGAATGAGACATTTTTTCTTACATTTTAAAAAAATAAGAATTAAAGAAATTAAATTAAATAGAACTATTGTAGAACAAATTATATCTTCAAAAATAGTCTTCTATCCCATACCCCATATTTGTGCTATTACCTGGCTTACATCCCTTCAATTCCCTGCTTAGCGTTAATTCAAAAATCATTTTACAAGGAAAATACTAATGAAAAAGGAACGAAAAGGAACGATAGAAGGAAAAAAAGGAATGATACTAATGCTTAGACGAGCAGACATTTAAAATGAAATAAAATTAATAATCATATTATATTTAAAGATAGCAGATAGCCTACATATCTGGATCAATAAATTTAACTTATAAGGAATGGAAAGTAAAATAAATAATCAAGTCATACGTAAGACAAACAGAAAATACCACAAATACCCCATTTGCCAGCACAAACAGCTTGTACAATTGATCTTTACTGAAAACAATTTGTATTTACAACCCTACATTTTTTTTTAAAGACAGCATAAAAAGGATACCATAATATTATTAAACATTAGTTGATCTAAATAAGGGTGGCTCTAGAGATGATTCTTCTAATTATCGACCAATTTCTCTGTTATTAGCCTTTGGTAAAATTTTGAAAAATGTATATACTCTAGACTTCTGTCGTTTCTCGATAAAAAAAAAACATTCTTTTTCATTACAGTCAGTTTTGTTTTCACCCTGAACGCTCAATAGAACATGCTTCCATGGCCTTGCTAAAGTTCATTCACAAGGTGCTTGATGAGGGTAGAATTCTAGGTGCAACTTTTCTTGATGGTGGAAAAGCGTTTGAGAACATATCACATACTATCCTACTCTCCGAAATTGAACGCATATTGATACGGGGAAACAGTGATGATTGGTTTGAAACTTATTTATCAGAAAAGTCTATCAGTATTAATCCTTAATTCCAAGATCAAATCCGTGTTGATTTTGGTGTACCTCAAGGGTCTATTCTAGGACCTGAACAAACTAATCGAAGTTGCTGTAGTATCTGTGATCACAATTTTGCTCCACCTAGTGAGGCAGCTCAAGATCCAGTGCTATTTGTATTTGTAGATGATAGTACTCATGGGTGTTCAGAAATTAAGGATTATTCTCTTATCAAGAAAGTGTATTCTGTTCTATAAAGAACTTTTGCTTGGTTTGGTGCAAATCGCCTTGCCTTAAATCTAGCTATATCTAGTCTATGTATTTTTTCCAGGTACTTCTTGTCCTTTGGTTCAAACTATTTCTACCACTCATGGTGATATAACTCGTCTCTCTGATAGACATGTTATTTTGTTGGAAGGAAATTTTTCTTACAAACATTATTGTGCTCTCTTGAAACGTAAGATTTCCAGAAACCTAGGAATTCTTCGGAAGCTTCGTCATTGTTTCCCTGGTTCTATAATAAAGATGCTATTTCACTCTCTCATTCAACCTTATATGTATCACTATCGAACAGTATGGATATCGATATTTTATTCTTTTACCCGTCCTGTTTTCAAAATATATAACAGAGCGATTGAATTAGAGTCTGGGCATCGACGTCACTGAGGGAAGAAAAGACTAATTTATTAAGTAGCTTTAAAACTGTTGCTCATTTGAGTTGTAGAATTTGGTCTTCACTTTGAACAGATGATTTTTATTTTACATTAATCCATGTTTGTTTTTAACATAGATAAAAAGAGAAAAATTTGGGTCCATTACAATTCATAGTGTGTTTAATATTTTTCCAAATATAGAGCCTTTGAAACTTTATCATCAAACAGTTCGTGGTAACAAGCTGTAGTAAGGAGAGACCCGGCTCAATAGTAACCGAAACTCTAAAAAACGGAGTTTTTATAACAATAGCTACATCAAACAAATTGCATTTTAATGCTGATTTTAAATATATAAGTTTATATAAGTTTCATTAAGTTTAGACTTACCCATCAAAAGTTACGAGCCTGAGAAAATTTGCCTTATTTTAGAAAATAGGGAGAAACACCCATTAAAAGTCATAGAATCTTAAAGAAAATCACACCATCAGATTCAGCGTATCCGAGAACCTTACTGTAAAACTTTCAAGCTCCTATTTACGAAAAAGTGGAATTTTGCATTTTTTGCCACAAGACAGATCACGGGTGCGTGTATTTGTTTGCTTTTTTGTTTTTGTTTTTTTTTTTCCCAGGGATAATCGTATTGACCCAATTGTCCTAGAATGTCGTGATAGGGCTCATTCTAACGGAAATTAAAAGTTATAGCGCCATTTTTAAGTGACCAAAAAAATTGGAGGGCACCTAGGCCCCCTCCCACACTCATCTTTTTTCCAAAGTCATCGGTCATCGGATCGAAATTCCGAGATAGCCATTTTATTCAACATAGTCGAAAAACCCAATAACTATTTATTTGGGGACGACGTACTCCCCCACAGTCTCCGTGGGAGGGGCTACAAGTTACAAACTTTGACCAGTGTATCCATATAGTAATGGTTATTGGGAAGTTTACATACGCCTTCGGGGGATTTTTTGGTTGGGGAGGGTTTGAGGGGACGGTTTTACGCTGGGGTAACTTTCCATGGAGGAATTTGTCAAGGAGGAAAAAAATCCATGTAGGGGGCGTAAGATATTTTTGCATTTTTTTTAAGGACAATGAAAAATAAAATATGAAAAACTTTTTCCACTGAAAGTAAGGAGCAGCATTAAAACTTAAAATGAACAGATATTATTATGCATGTGAGGAGTTAACCTCCTCCTAATACCTCGCTCTTTACGCTGAAGTAATTTTATTAATTTCAACTATTTATTCTACGGCCTTTCTGATTCAGTGGTCATTCTTAAGGAATTGGGACAAAATTTAAGCTTTAGTGTAAAGAGCGAGGTATTGACGATGGGATGAACCCCCTCATATACGTAATAAAAACCTACAAATATAGAAGTTCGTTACGTAAGTTGATTCGCAAGTTACTTATATTTTTACTAATAAAAACGTTCGTAAAAAATAAAAAGTTCTAGTTGCTTTTTTAAATAACCAAAAAATTCGAGGGTAACTAGGCCTACTCCCCGCTCATTTTTCCCCAAAATCGTCCGATCAAAACTATGAAGAAGCCATTTAGCCAAAAAAAAAAATTGTAAATTACGCTTTAATTATTTATGTGCGGAGTCCAAATCAAAACATGCATTAATTCAAAAATGTTCAGAAATTAAATAAAAAAAACAAGTTTTTTTTAACTGAAAGTAAGGAGCGATATTAAAACTTAAAACGAACAGAAATTACTCCGCACTGTTTCCTCCTCAACGCCCCGCTCTTTACGCTAATGTTTTTTACTGTTTAAAGAGTAGAGTTGAGAGAAAGAGTCAAACTTTAGCGTAAAGAGCGGGGAGTTGAGGAGGGATCAGTCCCTTTCATATACGGAGTAATTTCTGTTCGTTTTAAGTTTTAATATCGCTCCTTACTTTCAGTTAAAAAAAACTTTTTTTTTTTATTTAATCACATAAAAAGCTAATCTTAGTTAATGGCTTTAATTGGATCTGATTTTAGTTGGTTCTGATTAATGCACAAAGGACACGAGAATAAAAACATTTCTTCCCTCAACCTATCTTGAGTATATTCATACCCGAGTCATTATTTCCTAATACTTTTCTATTGGCTGTTTCGGAACTGACAATACAAACTGATTTAGTTCCTTAATTTCAAGATTGTGCCGCTAAGGCTGAAAAATCGCTTTCTGCACGTAGAGGTCTTTTAATTTTCGAATTTTCTGAAGATGTGTATGAAAGATCTGTATAAATCCTAAATTCTGAAGATGTGTATGGTTTTGCAAGTCACTCCTTAAGTAATTCAAAATACTAAGCTTCATTTTCACTGTTCTTGTTACTTTAAATTCTTTATTGTTGTATCACAATTTAAATTTTAGGCAAATTTTAAATATTGAGTTAAAATATCAAAGTTCAACTTTGAATAATTATTTTTTAATAAAACGTTTTATTCAAAATTTTGGATACATTGGGAAAAGGTTTTCTGTAATAAAGATTGAAAAGCTGAACAGTTTTTGTCTTTTATGAGGCTGACCATTCCAACTCTTTTCCTGAAGAAAACCTTGAATACTAAATATAACTACTTGACGTAGTAAGACTTATTTTGGTCTATTGTTTTTTAGTTCGAGTCGGAAAAGAAATTCGTTGGAATTTATTTTTTAGAGGAATCGCGCCAGCATCTTTAGTTTTCATCGAGAATATCTTCACCCAGGAACTTGCAAATGTAAGTTTCAAGCCGTTCAAAAAAATCCTTGTTTTGGCTTCCTTTTTGGGTTAATAATTTCTTCTGTTGGGTCAACTAAGCCCAAAAACTTAATAAAAAGTTCTGATTGGACTAAATTAAAAGTCTTTATGACTCTTTATGGTGTCATTTTTGGGTGACGTAGCTCTGCAGTTAAAAATTCCTTTTGCACATCATGGTTCACTTGTCCGAGAGACTTGCAAATACAATTTTCGAATCAGTAAAGAAGCCATATTTTTTATATATTTTTCTTGTTCATTAGAGCCTCCTTGACCAATAGACTTAAATATAAAATTTTTTTTTCGGGAAAAAAGCCGCAAATTTTAGCTCTACCTGATTTTATTTTGCAAATGGATTCCCATTGTTCTATGAGCCTCTGACTGAAGTATTGACAGTTTAAAATCAATAAGTAAAAAAAGTACAATGTTTTGGATCGGTTTTGTAAAATTTTGTTCCCCCCTCCTCCCAAAGAAATACCCAATCCACGACAAATATCCTGAATAAGCCCTTGCATTTGGGTTTAATCGGATAAGGCTTTAAAGATTTAAATTTCAGGCCATTAGAATAAGAGATTTTGTTTTGGTGTATTTTTGACCTCATTACTGGAAGAACCTAAATTCTCCTTCATTCTGCCTTGCCCATTGTGGTCCTCTTGGCTCAAGGATAAAGTATACAAGTCTCGAGCCTATCGAAAATGCTGAAATTTGACCCTTTTCAGGTCTCTTTCTAGGGGAGACCAGTGCTCTAATCCAAAAGTGTTATATATAGGGTTGTTTTTGCACAATGATTGACGTTAGTAGTTTGAACCTTTCCCTCACTTCTTTTAGACCTTATTTTCAAGTCAATGTTCTTGTCTATTATTATTATTTTTTCAATGGGATTCAAAGCACATACAGACAAAAGTATTGTATCAAGCCGGTAAAAGAAAGTTCACGGTCCCGTTTCAAGTCCAATTATTTTGTGTCTGTGTGCCCTAAACCCCCCTTTTTCTGTATTTTTGTATACGCCTTACTCTTCAACTTAAGATGCAAGTCTCAAGAAGTTTCAAAAAAAGTTTCCTGGCCTTCTCGAGTAACACTATCTTCTTCTTTATTTTATTTTTTCTCTGCGGTTCGTTTGACTCAGAGACTTTTAAACGTAAATTTGAAGCTAATCAAAAAAGGAATGGCCCATTTTCTAGCTTAGTTTTCCCAGTTACAACTTCTTAGATAAAACTGTGTTTTTTGCACCAGTTTTCTTTTGGGCCAAAAAATTACAATTCTACATTTCAAACTGATATGGGACTAAATTATTTTAGTGTTTTTTTCGAACCTCAAAGTACCCTCTTCCTTTCACCAAATGCTTGTTGTATTCTTGGCCGAGGGAACTATCCCTGAAAGTTTCAATCCTATGGGACACCCAAGTTCCATTGTAAATAGTCATAGCATATACTAATGAAAGATTATGTATTAAGTACAATTAGATGAGGCTGGTAGTTTCAATAAAATTCTATTTGCGTGAAAACTTGGCTTATGGACACAAGTCTCTTTAGGCGTAAATAACCAGAGACTATGACCAATCATAGATATTGCTCACCAATTCAGTTGCTTTTCAGTTGCAATTCAATTTGTTCATCTCAAAAATTAAAATCTTGGAGAGAAATTATACCAAATAGTTACCTAAACAAAAAGAATAGATATAGAAGGAGAAAGGGTGGGAAATGAAACCTTTCCTGTTTACTCCTACTATGACTATAAAATGATGTCTGTCTATAAGAAATAAATACAATTTGTCGAAATTTATTTTTAATAATAATCACATTCTAAGAGACATTATCAAATTGTGATCAGTATGCATAACCGTATCTATTTCCATAGCCAGATCCAATTCCATGACCATAACTTGCTCCAAGACCATAACCGTATGGTACGCCATAGCCATAACCGCCATAATGTGGTCGATAATAAGCTCTGTTTACCACAACACTATGTCCTCCATGGTTTCCGTAGCCATAGCCGTGTGAGATACCATATCCGTAACCGTAGCTGGGAGCATAAGACTCACTGGCTTGTAGATCTGCTACCGTATTTTCTTCTAAAGATGTTGCAAGAGCGATGGAGACAATTGCTAGGAAAACCTGTAATCGTATAAAAATGACGTGGGATGTAAAGAGCAGGAAATAAAGAAATAAAAGAAAGAAAAAAGGAAAAATGACAGAAAATCAACAATAAAAAATAGAATAAAGAAATCTGGAAGTTAATCTATGCGTTGAAGATTGAAGGAAATGGCTCATTTACGGGATGCATTGTTTTCATACGGGGAAAGCTATTATTCTTACTCGACAAGGAATTTAAACTTTTGCTCAATAATCCATTAGAATTTCCCGCAGGAAGATTTTATATGGGTATCACCAACGTCTCATTTTCGTGTAATACGAAGGCATCGTATACTAGGTACTGTGTGTATATACTTACGGGCACTGATATTATTGAGTGATGAGATTGTAAGCAGAGCTTTAAATTATAATTTAAATTTCTTTAATAATTTTTGCATACTATTTTTTGTCACCTGTGATTGATTATACTTAGGAAACATGGGCATTTTTGTGGATGTTATATTATCACATTATATTGGTGAATGTAGCCACTTTATAAATAGTACTGTTCATAGAGAGAAAATCAAAGAGTTTGTGGTAACGAACTGTAAGTAAAGAGCAACGTGGCTCAATTGTAACTAAAACAATTTAAAGCAGTATTTTGATATTGGTACATACATCAAAAGAATCAGCTTATTATTTTGATTTCAAATATGTAAGTTGCATTAAGTTTTGTGTTACGCATCAAAAGCTACGAGCCCGAGAAAATTTGATTGATTTTCAAAAAAGGGGAAAAACACCCTCTAAAAGTCTAAGTATCTTAATAAAAACTGTACCGTCAGATTTAGTGTATAAGAGAACCCTAATTCGTAGGTTTAAACTTCCTATCTCCAAAAATGTAAAATTTTCTATTTTTGCCAGAAGAAAGATCACGGATGCGTGCTTATTTGTTTTTTTTTTCCAAAGGGTAATTGTATCAATCCAGTGGTCCAGGAATATCGGAAGAGAGAACATTCTAATGGAAATAAAAAGTTGTAGTGCACTTTTCAAGTGACCAAAAAAATTGGGGGGCAACTTCAAAAACCAAAAACTTTTTTCCAAAAACCGTCCGTAGGATATAGCCATTTTGTTCATTATTGATGAAAGGTGCTATGACTATTCCTTTAAATATAAAACGCCCCCCCCCTCACATCCCAAGGGAAAGGTCTTTAAGTTACAAAATCTGACCATTGTTTACTCATAGTATCTGTTATTGAGAAGTATGCATACATTTTCGGGTGGGTGGGTTGGGCAAATTTTCTGAAATTTTTTCACGGGGAATTTGCCAGAAATCATATATGAAATTCTTTTTATAAGGTTGCTTTCTCTTTTCCGGCTCAATTTTACGCGTGAAGTTATTAAAGATAGAGGATATTTTCATGGGGAGGGGGATTTCTCCTTGAAGATGGGGCCAGATTTCCTGGTGTTATTTAAAAAACGATCAGAAATTAAATTGAAAAACAAGTTTTTTCAACTGAAGGTAAGGAGCAACATTGCTGACCATGAGGAGGATGGTTGCCCTCTCCTCAACACCAAGCTTTTTAAGCTAGTGTTATAGCACTTTTGAAACTCCATTCAAATATGCGATAATTTGTGTTCGTTTTAAGTTTTAATGTTGCTCCTTAACTTCTGTTGAAAAAAAACTTGTTTTTTCTATTTAATTTTCACCCAAATGTTTGATTGTTTTGCTGTTATCAATTCACCCTATATTCAAGAAATGTGTAAATATTCATGACTTTAAATAACGTCTCCTGTATTGAGACACAAGCACTTTTAGGTGATTCTTTAAAGTAAATTAAATAAAAAAAAACTAATTTTTTTAGCTGAAAGTAAGGAGCGACATTAAAACTTAAAACGAACAGAAATTACTCCGTATATGAAATGAGTTGTCCCCTCTGCAATCCCTCGCTCTTTACGCTAAAGCTTTTAATTGTTTTAAAAAGCAGAATTGTGGCAAAGAGTCAAACTTTAGCGTAAAGAGCGAGGGATTGCGGAGGGGACAACTCATTTCATATACGGAGTAATTTCTGTTCGTTTTCAGTTTTAATTTATTTAATTTAGTTTTTTTTTATTTAATTTCTGAACGTTTTTGAATTAATGCATGTTTGGTTTTGGCTCTCCGCACATAAATTATTAAAATGAAATTTGTATATTAATTCTTTTTTTGGCTAAATGGCTTTCTCTTAGTTTTGATCAGACGATTTTGAGAAATAAGGGGTGGAGAAGGAGGCCTAGTTGCCCTCCAATTTTTCGGTTACTTAAAAAGGAAACTAGAACTTTTAATTTTTAATGAACGTTTTTATTAGTAAAAAATATACGTAACTTAAGAATTAACTTACGTAACAAACTTTCATAACCTTATATTTTTAATATGTATACGAGGGGGTTTGTACCCTCGTTAATACCTCGCTCTTTACACTAAATCGTAAGTTTTGTCCCAATTCTTTAAGAATGACCCCTGAATCAGTAAGGCCGTAGAATAAATAGTTGAAATTACTAAAAATACTTTAGCATTAAGAGCAAGGTATTTATCTCCTCCTAAACACCTCGCTCTTTATGCTAAAGTATTTTTAGAGCCCCTCATGTGCGTAATAATTTCTGTTCGTTTTAAGTTTCAATGCTACTTCTTCCTTTCATTTGAAAAAACGTTTTCATGTTTATTTTTCATTGTTTTCTTATAGTAATGCTAGAGAATCCTGCGCCCTTTTCATTGAATTTTTCTTCCCCCATGACAGGTTCCTCCAAGGAAAGATCCTCCAACATAGCAGCTCTCCTCAGCCCCACCCCCAAACAAAATAAAATCCCCCTGAAAACGTCTGTACACTTCCCAATAACCATTACTATATGTAAACACTGGTCAAAGTTTGTAACTTGCAGCCCCTCCCCCAGGGATTGTGGGGGAGTAAGTCATCCCCAAAGACATAGTTATTATTGTTTTTGACTATGTTGAAGAAAATGGCTATCTCAAAATTTTGATCCGTTGACTTTGGGAAAAAAATGAGCGTGGGAGGGGGCCTAGATGCCCTCCAATTTTTTTGGTCACTTAAAAAGGGCACTAGAACTTTTCATTTCCGTTAGAATGAGCCCTCTTGCGACATTCTAGGACCACTTGGTCGATACGATGACCCCTGGGAAAAAAAACAAAACAAAAACAAACAAACAAATAAACACGCACCCGTGATTTGTCTTCTGGGAAAAAATACAAAATTCCACATTTTTGTAGATAGGAGCTTGAAACTTCTACAGTAGGGTTCTCTTATACGCTGAATTTGATGGTGTCATTTTTCGTTAAGATCCTACGACTTTTAGGGGGTGTTTCCTCCTATTTTCCTAAATAAGGCACATTTTCTCAGGCTCGTAACTTTTGATGGGTAAGACTAAACTTGATGAAACTTATATATTTAAAATCAGCATTAAAATGTGATTCTTTTGATGTAGCTATTGGTATCAAAATTCCATTTTTTAGAGTTTCGGTTACTATTGAACCAGGTTGCTCCTTACTACAGTTCGTTACCACGAACTGTTTGATTCTACAAAATAAACAAAAAACATTTTTTTGAAGTAATGGAGAGAAAAGAACAAGGATCATATTTGGTCAAAAATCAAGTCATATGTACAATTGCACAATTACTGCTTTACATGAAAATAGGGATACAAGACTCGTATCCTAAACAATCTAAAATTACGACCTGATTCAATGCTTCATTTTCATCGAGAGCCTCTAAATCAGGGCTAGTCTATATCCAGAAGTTTTGTGTTTGGGGAGATGGGAGAAAACTATATCAAAAATGATCTTGGGGAATGGCACCAAAATATGAAGAAGACTGGATATGACATTTGTCTAATAGTCTCAGAAAAAATTTTAACCTGCACTCTTAAGAGCTCTTTATTAGAGGAGAAAAAATTTAGGGATGAGCGGCTCAAAACCAGTATCCCCTTCCCTTTTCCGGATGCAGCTCTACCGCATGGCAACGATTTTAATACAGATTCTCTATTTAGCTGCATCCTAGCCTCTCCTCCTTCCATCTGTGCTTGGATACAGCCCATGGCACTACCAAAAAACCCTTAGCAATATCATCACTTACATAGCCCTTAGTAATACCAAAAAATTATCACACTGAAATTTTTGTCTCTGTTTTCTTTATGATCGTTAGTATGAACCTCTTGATTGATGAAAAATAAGAGTGAAAACGACTTCCAACGAACAAAATTAGTAAAATTTACATACATCCTAGGACAGCATCCAGTAATTACGGGGAGGGGTTAAGATTCAATTCAACTGAACGCAAATCCGCTAATATTTTCCTATTTCATAGATTTCTTGGAATATGATATAACATTATATTTTTGAAATTTTCTACTTTTTGAAATTTTTTATTAAATATTTGTAATAAAATAAAATATTTATTTTAATAAATAATAAAATTTTAATTTCACTTTTTGAAATATTTTTGAAATTTTCCACATTACATCAAGAGACCGGTGCATTAAATTTTAGTTCAGAGAAAGACACTAAATTAAAAACAAATAAAGAAAAAAATTAAAAGAAATTGAATTTTAAAAACGGAGACAAAGCTTTGACATTTTGAATGGCCTTTAGAATTTAGCTTGTCCCTTTAAATAAATTTGTCTCATTATCATTGGGTATATGGATAAATTTTTGAGTCAAAGTTCAAAGCTTAAATCCTTTCCAATATTTTTTTTTTATGAAATCTGTGTAGAAACTTGCCAATTAATGTTACCTCAAGGGCAATTTTGACAAGGGTTAGTATCTATTACAAGCACCTGTCCAGGAAAAAGCTGATCTCTCTCTAAAATAAGAGAGACAGTTCAAAATATCAAAAAGAGTTCAAACTTATATTTAACAATTGGATTTAAATTAAACAATGAGTTCAGTATAATATTTAGTCCCTCTACCATTACTAAATATTATCTGGCATTACATTATATCCTTATATTATTTACTAGCAGTTGGGGTGGCGCTTCGCGCCACCCCAACACCTAGTTGGTGGGGGCGCTTCGCGCCCTCCCCCAAGCCCCCCCGCGCGCGTAAGTCGTTACGCGCCATATTAGTTACGCGCCATTGTAGTTGTGTCCCTATGTCCCACCTGTGAATATAGATATATATATATATATATATATATATATATATATATATATATATATATATATATATATATATATATATATATATATATGTTTTTAACTACGTAAAACTTGCGAATATACAACATTCTTTGCTGTCCCATTGTCTGTGCATATAAATAGATTGTCAGGTTTACCGACTCTTGAACATGCAACATATAATAGTCCATGGGAAAACAATCCGTATTCAGATCTATACCTCATGATTCTAATGATTGCCCTTGAGCTTTGTTGATGGTGATTGCTAATCGACCATTCCCTGAGTCGCCATCGTCATTTATATATCCCCCTGTGCACCCGGCGTCCCCTTTGTAGTTATGTCCCTGTGTCCCGGTCGTCATTTATATTCCCTGTGTCCCGGTCGTCATTTGTGTCCCGGTGTCCCAGTCTGTGATTTCTCTTTGAGTGTCCCGGGCGTCATTTATATTCCTTGTGTCCCGGTCGTCATTTATATCCCCCTGTGCCCCCCGGCGTCCCCGTTGTAGTTGTGTCCCTGTGTCCCGGTCGTCATTTATATTCCCTGTGTCCCGGTCGTCATTTGTATCCCAGTGTCCCGGTCTGTATATACATTCGTTTTTTAGTTTTGTTTTTCTCCTTTATTTTTTTCCTTTTTTCTTTTTTTTTCTTTTTTAGTTTATTTAGATTTTTAGATTTTTTAGATTTTTTTATTAGTTTTTAGTTGTTTTTTCTTTTTAGTTTTTTTGTAGTTTTTACCTTCTTTTTAGTTTTTTTAGTTTTTTTTTTACTTATGTCCTGGTCGTCATTTATACTCCCTGTGTCCCGGTGCTTTGTTGATTGCTAATCGAACATTCCTTTTGTCCCGGTCGCTTTCTCTTTGAGTGTCGTCATTTATTTAGATTGTCAGGTTTACCGACTCTTGAACATGCAACATATAATTGTCCATGGGAAAAACAATCCATATTCAGATCTATACCTCATGATTCTAATGATTGCCCTTGAGCTTTGTTGATGGTGATTGCTAATTGAACATTCCCTGTGTCCCGTCGTCATTTATATTCCCAGTATCCCGGTCGTCATTTGTGTCCTTTTCTTTTTTAGTTCTTTTAGTTTTTACCTCTTTTAGTTTTTTTTAGTTTTTTAGATGAAAATTTTTTTAGTTTTTTTCCTTTTTTTCTTTTTAGTTTTTTATTGGTTTTTACCTTTTTTTTAGCTTTTTCAGTTTTTTTCGTTTTTTCTTTTTACTTTTTTTTTAGTTTTTATCTTTTTTATTTTTTTTATTTTTATTCTTAATTTTATTAGTTTTCTTTTTCTCTTCTATTTTTCAGTTTTTTCCTTTTTTTTAAGTTTTTTTAGTTTTTAGTTTTTTAGTTTTTTAGTTTTTTAGCTTTTTTATTTTTTTTATTAGTTCTTAGTTTTTTTTTGTAGTTTTTGCCTTTTTTTAGTTTTTTCAGTTTTTTTTTTAGTTTTTAGTTTTTTACCTTTTTTAGCCTAACCAGGATTTGAACCTGGGACCTTCATTCTCCGTTCTGACACCCTCTCTCATCGAGTGACTACTCCAGCATGTTCATTTTGGTGTTTTAAATGGTATATTATTAACCAAATTAATGTGTTTTACAATATACTAAGCATCGTCAAAGCAAAAATGACGACAACTAATTTCATGACGTCAGCCGACACAGAAACATGACATCACCTGATCCAAAGCCAGACAGACAGACAACTTATTTTTATATATATAGATTATTCAGCAGGACAAATTGAAACCTATATTAATTTAATATAAGGACCAATTTGAGCTTTAAAAAAAAATGTATATAAGTTGCCAAACTCACAATTTTTTTCATCATATTGGTAAGATTAAATTCCGAATAGACTTGTTAAGCTACCAATCGTATAATGGCTAAAAAAAAAAATTCTTTTCTATTAATACAAAATATTTGCTGACCTTGCTTGCTGCGCCCTTCTTCAATTGACGACATGGCTAAGAATAGGCGTTGATTGAAGTTCATGATATACAAAAATGGGTTGCCGTTTTATTCTTCGGGTAGGAAATCTATTTTTGTTATATCAGTGATTTTAACCAATGACCGGAAAAAGTAAAGGCAGATTGAATTGAAGTACTTTTCAAAACTTCTGTATTTTCCCAAATATTCTATATAATGGCATCCTTAATTCAGAAGTGCTCACAAAGCTAATAAGCTAAGGATATCCAAGGTTTCTATTCTTTCCCCTCCTCGAAATAACAAAAATAGAGAACACAATTTTTTAGAATCCTGTAGAAATGAAAATCTTATCCCAAGGCTTTAAAATATAAATTACATTTAAATACCCGGAAAGAAGCGCAATTCGCCCATACACTACAGTTAAAAACCTTAGTCCATATTATTAAGGACAAAAATCAAAAAAGACATATAATTTTTTCAGAGAGAAAATCTTTGGAAACTTTTTTGCTGGAAAACAGGTCCGCTGTTGATGTTTCTCAAGTTGTTAGATCAGAAAGGAATTTGCATAGCTATGATTTTTTCTTGTCAAAGGAACGACTCTTTAAAAAATTGGAAAGCTTGAGAAATTAGTCTTGAGAAACTTTTTATTTTTTTTGAATTCAGGCAATTCTTTATAAGTACATTCCGCATAATTTGGAATTCTTGTCATTCAATAATTAATTCCATCGACTCTTTCCCACCGTAAGGATGATATGGGTCTATTCTCTATGACTAATGTGTATATATTCATGTGGCTACGATTTAGATGGTTTTGTTTGATGTCACTATTTTTATGAAAAATCTTGGAGTAGCTATGATAATGAATAGGTTAGAGTTCTTTATTATCCTTCAGAGAATAAAATATTAGACGGGTTGTAAATTGAACCCTGTAACTATCTCTATAATTCATTCCTTTTTTTCTAATCTCTAATAACACGAGTCAAAAAGTGGTTCAATTTCAATTGCATTTGAATTCAAATATTAACTTTATTCCGTTTAATACTTGGATTATTGTCGTGGTCTTCTTATTTGAAAACATACTTCTCTGAATCATCTGAAACTTCTCTTGTTTATTTTGTATTTATAAATAAATTGGAAATGTCAATATTGCATTTTTTTTTAACATTGTTTCTACCAGTTATATCGTGAATGAATTGTCGATTTTGATCAACATCCTTTTTATTGATTTTTATTTAATTAGTATCTGACTCTTTCCACGCGTTCTGTATGCAAGGTGCTAATTTTAAAGTGTGTAATTTTTTTATTTTTCTTGTGTCTTCTCTTTTTTTTGTTGTTTTTAGTTTTTTGTATTTCAGTGTTTTATTTAGTTTTTTTTGGTGTTCTTCTTTCAGTTTTATTTTGTTTCTCTGGCATTTTTTTTTTAGTTTTTTAAACAATTTTTTTTTATATAGATAGAAGGTGTATATAATATATATTGTTTGTAACAAACAAACGATAAATTTTTGTATACGGAGTTTAAAATAACTTTTTACTTTATTCTTCACTTCATTTTAATTTCCAGCACTTGAAATCTGTTTTTATGTAAACAAAAAGTAAGTTCAGTTATATCTTTGTTTTGTACCCTATTAAATTAAAGTTATAAATCTGAAATAATTTATTCTTTTCTTTGATTTTATTTTTCAATTTTACTTTTAATTCAGGTTGAATGTTGTAGTGATACTGCTATTTGTCTTTTTCTGTTTTTACATTTTGGGACCACTGAGTATAGTGATCGTGCATATATATTTTATTGATGGTACTGAATATTTTAGGTTTTTTGCCAATAATCTTTAAATTATGGTTTTTTGCAAAAGACCACAATTCATTAATTGTATAATTCGACAGTTGATTTTGACCTTGGCGAATTTGAATTTTTGTTGCAAACAACTTTTAATCACTTCTACAATGTCAGCCACTTATTAGGAGCTGATTCCATTAAACACAATTCCAAATCTAAAAAATAATCAAAAGAAATAAAAATAATAGATAAAAGGAAGTAGTATTTGTACTGCATGAGTAGCTTAAAAAACAAATTTTTAGATCTCTATAATTCAAACTGTTCAGGGATTGCTGATATACATAGAAAATCAAAAGAACATGATTTTACTGTAAAAAAAAAACAAAAATCAAAGAAATGTTGCAAAATCAAAATATCTATTCTTCACACCATCCAGCTTATCATACATTTTAAAAAAGACAAGTTTACATTCATATCATCGATGACCAGGGGCAAGCAGATTTGGTTGATATGAAGCAGCATAAGAGTGAAAATAATAATTGTAGTTATGCTCTTACAGTCATAGATTGTTGTAGTAAATACACTTGGTATATTCCTTTAAAAGATAAAAGAGGTAAGGAAATTATTAATACTTTTTTGGGTCTATTTAAAAATAGAAAACCTAAAAAATTAAAAACATTTAAAGGCAAAGAATTTGTTTTGAAAAACGGTCATGTATTTTTTAAGAGTCATGAAATTCATTGTTTCTCATCTGAAAATGAATTGAAAGCTCAAATTGTTGACCTTGTTTAATAGAACAATCCCAGAAAAATTATGGAAATAATTTACTTATAACTACACTTGGATAGACCAGGATTACCCTTTTTCGTTGACAATTATAACAATTCTTATCATCGATCAATCAAATTGAAACCAATAGAAGAGAGTAAAAAAGGAAATGAAAAGAAGGTCTACACTAATTTATTTCCTGATGTCGAAGCTCAAAAACAATCCATAACCAAATTCAATGTTGGTGCTTTGGTTAGAATTAATAAAAATAAGGGAGTTTTTGATAAAGGTTACCAACCAAATTATACAACCAAAGTGTTTCAACTAGCTGCAGTGAACCATACAACTTCCTTAGCATATGAACTGTCAGAAAAAACTGGTGAAGTCATCATTCGTGGTTTTTACGAAAAAAGTCCTCTGGAAAGTTATTCAGTACAAACTTTAAGACTATAAATGGATCTTATATAGTTAAATGAATTATTTGCGAGCATAGTGAAAAGTAGAGAAATACAAAGAAATATAATTCAAGAACGTTCCTTAGAGCAGCCTGGATTTCATGACAATGCTGAAAAGTTGGGTGCTCCAATCGCTGAGGCAGAAGATAAAAATACCAATAAAAAACTGATAAATTACATAAAAATTACATAAGTTTAAGTATAGAATTAAAACGACTGGATAAACATATAAGCAACGCATAAGGTTTACAAGTGAGCAATAACTTTTAGAATCAATTTGGAATTAATAAGGACTATGATACTAAGGAACCCAATTTTGAAATACCCTAGTTTTTATTTAGACAATAATCAATTTTTGAAAAAGGCAATAGATGAAACAGGAACACTTAATCAATGATACGAAGGAAAGACGAAAGGTGTGAAATTTAGTGAATTAAAGAAAAACTCTCAGTTCATAAAAATCTACAAAAGTGGTTATAAGCTATTAAAGATAACTTGATTATATACAACCTCAGTAAGGAACTGGGATTTACATGAATATAAATGATATGATTGAAAAATTATACAGTTTGCTAGGTAGCAGAGTGGCTGGAAATAGATCTGATGAATTGAAAAATGAAGCTGTTGACCAGATTGATTCATTATTCAAAAACAAAATTATTAAGAAAAATTAATATAATACTATTTACAACAGCTATCTCAGCTGAATTTTATGAAGAAAAATATTTTCTAATAAATGCTTTGATTATTATTATTAATGGTACCAAAAGTGAAATCAAACAGTATTATACAAGTAATCCGATCACGTTAGATCAAAAATCGTAATTATAAAATAGATTTTACTCAATGTACACTATGGTACTCATGGTATAACATTAATGATCAATTTAAAAACAGTACGTTTGAATAGAGAGAAAAATGGATGAATGGGCTACTGTTGTTATTCCGAATGGGCTGTATGATAAAGAGGGTTTAAGTTACTTCTTAACTCGTTATTTCAATTCATCCCTAGATCGATGCCCAATCAGTATATCATCCAATCTAGCAACAATAAAAATTTTTATTATTTTGGAAGAGAATTATAAATTTCAGCTTCATAGTGATTTATATTGTATTTTAAGATTTAAAAGTGTGGCTGAACTAAGTAATAAATATAATGAAAGCACTAAAGTTCCTAATACTACATTAATGTTGATAAAATATATATTCACTCCTTATTAGTGGATAGTTTAACTGTAAATAGGAATACTGATATGATCAGTATGGGGAATCAGTATAGGAATACAGATATGATCATCTGATATGATCAAGAGTTTTGCTCCAAAAACAGAACCGGAAACACTACTCTATGAGATTCCCATAGAAAGGCAATATCTTCCAGTCAATCTAAACGAATATATCAACTCGCTAAAATTTGACCATCATTGATCAATTAGGTAAATTAATTGATTTGAATGGAGAGAAAGTTGAATGTTTTGGATTTGCTAAGAGTTTAATGACATTATTTAATGAAATTTATCTATTATAAATGTTGATCAATAAGAAACAATTATTGTATGCAAGACAGCATGGTAGCGGCATTGGTAGTTTCTTTAAAACTATTGCCAATCGTCAATTATTCAAGATGTTCATAAAAAATATGAAAGATGAAGCTCGTTCCAAGTATAACACTATGATTAAAACTCGACTGGAATTATTTAAAAATAGACCGACTGAATATGGAAAAGATTGGATAGATTATAGTCAAAGAGTTAAATGATGTAAGATCTCTAAAAGACATAGTTCCAAATAATAGGAAATATTGCAACTTCTTGATGAACAGAGGAAGGCTTATTGAATGCAATGATTTTAGGGAAGGGACTTAAACTACACTCCCAGTGATGCTCTTATTGACACCCTCAGTGACAATTGAAGATCCACCTTCTCTGTTTAAAATCTTTTAAAGTTTATTTAGTAATATTTTATGTATATAAATGGGAGTGAATCAAGTTGTTGCTCCTTATTGGGAAATATTTGAAATATAACATTTGAAATATCTACAACCAAATACAAATATACAGAAATTAGAGAAAACTAGGTAACTGTATCTCAACAATTAAATTATATGCAAATGTAAAAATAACACGCTTGGATGCAACGTATCAGTACCTTTGATACATCTTTAATATACGAGGATTAGGGGGAGGGGGAGCGCATGAACATTTCGCAATTTCCATCTTTTCTTTCCAAAAGATAGTGTCACATTTTATTGAAAAAAAAAACACTTAAAGACTGGTCCATTAAGTGTGAGTTTATCAAGCATACTCAAACTTGTCGATTTCAATTAGTCGTTACATAAACAGTTGTTCTTTTTTTCAGAAGAAGTTTTGATGGTTTTAACATTTAAGTTCTATAAATCGCCGAACAGAACGATCTTTCACCATAACTAGGCAAAAATTAGTTTTACAAAGGCTTATCAATCTTTACTTTAAGTTGCAAAACTTATTTGGTAATGGAAAAAGTGTATTTATTTTGCCAAAAGTCATTTTCAATTTTTTTCCGAGATTAGGCTATTTTTTTGAGGGGGGGGGGAGATTATAATTCAAAATTTTAATTAAGGCTGCTTGTTTACTTTTCAGACATAAGAAAAAAACCAAACAGCAGAAACTGAGGGTCATAGACGAAATCTGTTTGGCTCCTTAATTTTGCACAAACACCAGTAGAATTGTCTTTTTAGAAAATAAATTCGTTTTCCTAAGGAGTTGTAAATCCTTCATTTCGTAATTATTTTAATATGAAAATTAAAAAGCTTATAGCGAAAAAACTGAGAGCGATGGGTTAATTTTGACTCATCAGTCAACATCAACGGCACCTTTGCAATGCTTTGTGGATTTAGATATATGAATCAATAAAGATTGACAGGCGCGTAGGCTCTCTCTTCTTGGGTCTCCACTGGTATGCTAGTCAACTCCTTCTCTTGATGTTTCAAATTCTATGCTCATCAACTGAGTACAGCTACAAAGGTGCACAGATGCTTAAACCGTGAAACTTTACCGCAATTTTAATGAGCGTCAGAAGCGAAGGGAACTTGACATATTCCCTTGATACTCCACAACAGCGAAGATACCAATAAGATACCATATTGGGATTTAAGGGGGGTTTCGCCTCCAGGTAAAATTTTTACTCGGCAGAATTTATAATCCACTCTAGTTTCAGGAGAAGTAGCCTAATTGCTGCGTCGCAATTTATGCCAAATAAATAGCAATGAACTCTCTTATACCCGGGAACTGGCTCTTGTACCTTGCCTCTTGTACTATTAACAAGTCCCCGGCCCCGTTTCCATATTTATCATCGGACATTATAACTTCGGACATTAAAGTGTACTCTTTGACGGGCCTTTTCCCCCACCACCTATGCCATGACCCCCTCCCCCTGATTATTAGACACCTTTAGAGGAAGATACTTGTTCACAGCTGGACTATGAGATAAAGTTATGAAAATAAAAAAAATAATATTGCATATGTATTATACTTGTAACCCAGTTAGTACTTGTAACTAAATTTTGATGAAGAGGGGCTAAATAAATGTCTACATATTATCCAGTAGGCTGCGATTGTTTATTTATAAATTATATGCTTTGTCAGCTGTGAAAAAATCGCACCGTATCATGAAAGACGGGAAAATTCAAAAGAAGAAGAATAGTCTCTATTGAAGTAAGCCGTAAATCGCAGTTTACCCAGGCTGATATGAGATTACTAATACCAAAAATAAAATAAAAAATAAATAAATGGATAAAAGCATGGGGAGGGGTCTTGCAAAAATCAAAAAAATGTTATCTTTATTTAATTTTTAGTTTAAGTATAATATATGAATTTATCTATTGAAAAGATCTACATAATTTATTAAATTAGAAAAAAAATGGATAACAGCCTGGAAGAGGGGTTTTTACAAAAATTAAAATTTTACTTTTGTTTAATTTTTAGTTTATGTATATTCTATTAATTTATCTACTGAACAAATTTTAATAACTTATTTAAAAAAATAGATAACAGCCAGGGGGAGGGGTTTCTTAAAAATAATTTTTTTTTATTTAATAGTAGCATAGTAAATGCATGCTCAGGACCAATCATCAAATAAATTAAATTTACGCCCATTTTAATCGAGTCTGTACTATTTTAAACTAAAATTTTCAAAATTTTTACAATTTTCCATCCCAACATTCAAAACCAAAACAGGTCCTCGGAAATCAAATTTGGTCTCATTTTTATTCTTTTTTCATAATGAAAACACGAGTTCTAGACTCCACCTCGATCCCCCTATCAATTTACCTCATTTTCAATTGAGTTCACGCCATTTTAGCTAAAAACTTCCAACATTTTTACAGTTTCCCAGCCTGAGCTTTAAGATCAAAACAGGACTTGTCAAATAAAAATTAGTTTAATTTCCAAAATAAGAGTTTTATTATATTCCATTTTTCCTATACTGCCGATAAAAAGTAATAATTTAATCCCCTACGTAACTCCATCCCCTCAACCCCTCCCTCCCCTCCCCCGACGAAAAAGTCCCCCTGAAAACGTCTATACACTTCTCAATAACTATTACTATGTAAACACTGGTCAAAGTTTGTAAATTGCAGCCCCTCCTACGGGGACTCTGGGAGAGTAAGTCGTCCCCAAAGACATGATTATTAAGTTTTTTGACTATGCTCAATTATATGGCTATCTCAGAATTTAGATCTGGTGACTTTTGGAAAAAATTGAGCGTGGGATGGGGCTTAGGTGTGCTCAAATTTTTTTAGTCACTTAAAAAGGGCACTAGAACTTTTGATTTCAGTTAGGATGAAACCTCTCGTGACATTCTAGGACCAATTGGTCTATGCAATCACCCTTGAAAAAAAAAAAAAAAAAAAAAAAAATAAATCCGTTCAGATTCAACAAATAAATAAATCACGCATCCGTGATCTGTCTTCTTGCAAAAGATACAAAATTCCACATTTTTGTAGATAGGAGCTTGAAACTTCTACAGTAGAGCTAATCTCTAATACACTGAATCTGATGGTGTTATCGTTAAGTTTTGAGGACTTTTAGGGGGTGTTTCTCCTTATTATCTAAAATAAGGCAATTTTTTTCTAGCTCTTAACCTTTGAAGGATTAGACTAAAGTTGATCAAACTTATATATTTTAAATGAGCATTAAAATTGAATTCTTTTGATGTAACTATTGGTGTCAAAAATACCCTTTCTTAGAGTTTTGGTTACTATATTCTGGATAACCAGCGTCGGGGATTGGAATCTAAATAACACGCTAGTCGTGTTATTAAGTCGTGTTAATTGCCTTGAAAAAGGCAATAGATGAATCAGGAACACTTAATCAATGATACGAAGGAAAAAAACTGAGGGTGGGAAGGGGCTTAGGTGTTCTCAATTTTTTCTGGTCACTTAAAAAGGGCACTAGAACTTTTGATTTCCGTTAGGATGAAACCTCTCGTGACATTCTAGAACCACTGAGTCGATGCAATCACCCTTGGAAAAACAAAAAACAAACAAAAAAACAAATAAATACGCATCCGTGATCTGAAAATTGAATTCTTTTGATGTAACTATTGGTATCAAAAATACCCTTTTTAGAGTATCGGTTACTATATTCTGGATAACCAGCGTTGGGGATTGGAATCTTAATAACACAGAATTTTTCCATGAAATTGTTGATTTTTTTTGCACTACAACTCTTAATGTCTGCCCAGTGCTAATGTCCTTCGTGTAACCTTAGCCATTGTTTGAGTATTTTTTCTGTTTTTACAGAGGAGAAGTACCTATTGTAATAGTGACACATGTCTGTTAGTTCTTAGTATGACAATTACAGTTGTTGCAGTTCTGGTAGTTTTTAATACACCTTATTTTCAAATTTGACTTTAAAGAAGAGAAATACCTGTTGTAAATGGCACTTGTTTTTGAGTTAGCAGTCAATCAAATACAGTTTTTATAGATCTGTAAGTTCTTAAACATCCTTTTTGCCAATTTAACTTTAGTGAGGATATATGCCTGTTGTAATAGTGACACAAGTTTGTCGGTTAATAGTCACACAATTCCAGCATTGACAGTTCTGTAAGTGTTTGAAATATCTTTTTTGCCAATTTGAATATTGAAAGAGGAGAAATATATGCTATTCTAGAGATAAACATTTATCGGTAATTGGTTAGATAATTACAGTTTTTGCAGTGCTGGAAGTGTTAAAATATCTTATTGGCCAATCAGAATATTAAGAGCAGAAAACCTATTGTACTAATGACATATGTCTGTTGATTATTAGTAAGACAATTATTATAATAGAGAAAACTCTAGTATAAACTAAATGGATTACATAAAGGATCTATATAGTTCGTTATAAATAGGGATTATGTAAGTTTCATCGGTTATAGCTATAACCTAGTAAAGAACCAACTGCGGCACAAAGCAACTAAAACTTAAGATAATAAAAGCATCGTTTCAAAATATACTAGTCTGGGGTATAGATTTTTGCCCCTGTTTGTGGCACTGAAGGCTGGACTGTAAGTATTTTTTGCCTGCCTGATTTTGGTTGTTCGGGTCATTTTTTAATTTATTTCATGAGAGTTTAACAAGAAATCAGTATCGTAGCCAGAGAAATGCTACTCTATGATATTCTTATTGAAAGGCAATATCTTCCAGTCAATCGAAACGAATATATCAACTCGCGAAAATTTGACCATCATTGATCAATTCGGTAAATTAATTGATTTGAATGGAGAGAAAAATTGAATATGTTTTGGATTTGCAAAGAGTTTAATGACATTATTTAGTAAAATTTATCTATTATAAATGTTAATCAATAAGAAACAATAATTGTATGCAAGACAGTATGGTAGCGGCATTGGTAGTTTCTTTAAAAATATCGCCAATCGTCAATTATTCAAGACCTTCATAAAAAATATGAGAGATGAAGCTCGTTCCAAGTATAACACGGTGATTAAACCTCTACTGAAATTATTTAAAAATAGAGCGATTGAATATGGAAAAGATTGGATAGATTATAGTCAAAGAGTTAAATGTTGTGAGATCTCTAAAAGACATAGTTCCATTTAATAAGAGATATTGCAATAAACACCTTGATGAACAGAGGAAGGCTTATTGGATGCAATGATTTTAGGGAAGGGACCTAAACTACACCCCCGGTGATGCTCTTATTGACACCCTCAGTGACAATTGAAGATCCACCTTCACTGTTTAAAATCTTTTAAAGTTTATTTAGTAATTTTTTTATGTATATAAATGGCAGTGAATCAAGTTGTTGCTCCTTATTAGGAAATATTTGAAATATAATATTTGAAATATCTACAACCAAATACGAATATACAAAAATTAGAGAAAACAACGTGGTTGTATCTCAACGATTAAATTCTACTTTCATTATAAAAGATGTAGAGTCTTGGATTCTTCCAAGTTATAGTTACCTTTATGCAAAAGTGAAAATAACACGATTGGATGGAGCATATATGCGAAATAATAATGAAGCTACTTTAACAAATAATGGATTTAATTTGTTTAGAAATGCGGAGTATATTATCAATGAAAAATACATTGAAAGTATTGATTATGTAAGCATAACGACTACAGTTAGAAATTTATTAGAATTTTCAGATGGTTATAGTCGAAGCGTAGCTACTAATATGTTTTGATATGAAGATAAAACCTACTCCTTTGAACCCTTTAAAAACCTACTCCTCTACTCGAAACCATTGCAATAAAACAAATAACTCTTTGAATAGTGGTTTATTTAAAAGATTGAATAAAACCAAAGAAAGTCACGTGGTTAGTATGTATTTACCATTATCACGATGATTTGGATTTTGTCAGGATATTAATCGTGTTTTTGGAGGTGTGACATATCAAATTAAATTAAAAAGAAACGATTTTTCCAATATTAAATAGATTAGTATTAATATTATATTAATATTAATAGATTATAAAAATGTTAATATTAATATAAATTTTAATTTAATATTAATAATAATTATTAATATTAGCCAATATTAATAGATTATAAAATGTGGAGCTCAAAATGTTAAAGCAGATGTAATGCTTTTTTCATGGATGTTGCCCATGCTACCCATTGTTACTCATGTTACAATGTTACCCATGTGTGTTACCATTACATCCCGGTTTACCCATAACACGTTAATTAGAAGCCGGAATCATGAAGAAGGTGGAATAATTAAAAGTTGGACTAGGAAAAGGCAGGTCATTTGAATCAAGATGGGAAGCGTGTAATACCTATAAAAGGGATAATAAATGGATCAAGAATTAACATAGAGAGTAGTCAGTGAACACTATAATACAACTAAAATTCTTATTGTGTTACAGAAATCTGAACAGTTATACGCAAAACAATATAGTGTTTGATCATATGAACACTAATACAATTAAAGTGAGACTAAATGGGTATAAATGTCCACAAGAAGATTTGAATTATGATTTCAGTAATGCTAATGAAAATTATTTTAACGCTCATCAACGATTTTTACAGTTAGGATAGAAACAAAAATTGTGGACAGTGGAACAATTGAAGGTACAATGATTTGAGAACAGTATATCCTTTGTTTTGTTTTGATGTTTCAAAGCATGAATCGAATATTTATCGAAGTAGATCAACTGCTGATATAGAAATTAAACTTTAATTAGATCAAGTACCTGCTAATCCATATGACATTTACTGCGGTATATATTCAGAAAAAAAAGCAATCATGTGGGTAATTGATAGTTAATATATATCTAAGATGTCGTCGTCGTCATTTTTAGTTAGTTGTCGTCATTTTTGCTATGACGGTGACGCCATTAAAGATATTTAATCATGAAGTTAGTTGTCGTCATTTTTCTATGACGGTGACGTCATTAAAGATATTTAAGACATATATGTTCACGTAGAAATCTATTAATGTTTAAGTTTAAAATGACTGATGAACTTACAATGGCTAAAGCCGATGAAGATGCTCAAAGAGTCTATGCCAAAAAACTTGCTGCTGATAGAGAAAGTCAGAAAAGAAAGCGTGCCGAGGAATCAAAAGAACAGCAAGGAAACAGGCTTGAGGCTGATAGAGAAAGAAAGAACAGAAAGCGTGCCGAGGAATCAAAAGAACAGCAAGGAAACCGGCTTGAGGCTGATAGAGAAAGAAAGAACAGAAAGCGTACCGAGGAACTACCAGAGCAACGCGAAAGCAGACTTGCTGCTAAAAGAGAAAGTGAAAAAAGAAGGCGTGCCGAGGAATCACAAGAACAGCAAGAAATCAGGCTTGCTGCTGATAGAGAAAGTAAGAAAAGAAAGCGTGCAGAGGAATCACAAGAACTATAAGAAATCAGGCTTGCTGCTGATAGAGAAAGTAAGAAAAGAAAGCGTGCCGAGGAATCAGAGCAACCTGAAAGTTATCGCCTGGCATTCAGGTACAGCCCAGTCGATGATTATAGCTTGAGTAGATATGTTCAAATCGGGACAATGTCTCAAATTTGTCCCTATTGCAAGGCCTTGAAATTCAATGGTGAAACAATGGGAATGTGTTGCGCCTCAGGAAAAGTTAAACTTCCTCTATTGGCTGCACCACCAGAGCCATTGAAGACTTTCCTTACTGGAACTACGTCAGAATCTAAGCGTTTTTTGTCAAAAATCAGAAAATACAACTCATGTTTCCAAATGACGTCGTTTGGAGCCCAAATTGAAAATCCAGATCAATTTATGTCTACTTTCAAAGTAAAAGGGCAAATTTATCATAGAGCAGGGTCCCTTCTACCATTCTCAGGCGAGAATCATAAATTTTTACAATTGTACTTCATCAGTGATAGAAATTCTGAACTGAATGCACGTTGCGAAATTTCTCCCAACGTTGAAAGGACAATCGTTTCCCAATTGCAACATCTTTTCCACGAAAATAATAATTTAGTGCGTCTGTTCAAAACAGCCATCGATTTGATGCCTACTGATACGCATAAAATTGTTATTTCCGCTGACAAAACGCCTCCTGGCCAACATGTGCGTAGATACAATGCTCCAACTATCGACGAAGTGGCAATCGTTATGGTCGGTGATCAGTTTTTACCTCGAGATATTATTCTTCATAAGCGAAACGCTTAGTTGTTAAGAATTGCTGAAACTCATCGATGCAACGATGCCCTACAATATCCTATCATTTTTTGGGATGGAGCCGACGGCTATCACTTTAATATTAAATTGATGAATCCGGCCACTAACAAAGAAATGAATAAGAAATGCAGTGCAATGCATTATTATTCCTATAGACTAATGATTCGGCAGGATGAAGAAAATTATATTTTAAAATGCCGTGAATTGTTTCACCAATTTGTCGTTGATATGTATGCTAAAATTGAATCAGAACGTTTGCTATATATCCGCCTGAACCAGACCAAGCTCCGCTCTGAACAATACATTCATTTTCGAGATGCAGTTATAAATGACTGTAATACCACAAACGTTGGAAGATTAACAATTTTACCTTCGTCATATGCTGGCAGTCCCCGTCATATGCATGAATATGCTCAAGATGCTATTGCGTATGTTCGTCTCTATGGTCGTCCAGATTTATTTATTACATTTACATGTAATCAATCTTGGGACGAGATACTGCAGCTTTTACTTCAAGGACAATCGGCGGTTCATAGACATGACATTACGGCCCGTGTCTTCCGGCAAAAGTTGAAATCACTGATAAACTACATAGTAAAACTTGAAGTGTTTGGGTCAGTGCGATGCTGGATGTACTCAGTGGAATGGCAAAAACGAGGTTTGCCACACGCACATATACTAATCTGGCTACATAAAAAAATTACTTCTAACGAAATTGATGATGTGATTTCCGCTGAAATACCTGATAAAAATGTCGATAAGGGGTTACATGATATTATTGTAAAAAATATGATACATGGACCTTGCGGTGCACTGAACGAAAATTCACCATGCATGGCCAAAGGAAGGTGCACAAAGCAATATCCTCGACTTTTAGTATCCAACACAATTACTGGCAATGATGGTTACCAACAATATAGAAGAAGATCTACTGAAGATGGCGGTAAAACAGCAATAATAAAGAAGCGTAACGGTACCACCATCGAAGTAGATAACCAGTGGGTTGTTCCATATTCCCCATTATTATCAAAAACATTTAATGCACACATAAACGTTGAATACTGTAACTCCGTAAAGGCAATCAAATACATAAGTAAATACGTCAACAAAGGCAGTGACATGGCAGTTTTTGGCTTGCAGCCCGAAATCAAAGATTTCGACGAAATCGTACAATATCAGGCTGGAAGATACATAAGCAGTAATGAAGCTGTTTGGCGAATTCTTTCATTTCCGATACATGAACGTAGTCCAGCTGTTGTTCACTTAGCGGTACACTTACAGAATGGTCAACGTGTTTATTTCACGGAAACGAACGTGCAACAAAGAGCCCTGAATCCACCGGATACAGCATTAACAGCTTTTTTTTCGCTTTGCAAAAATGATTCTTTTGCAAAAAAAAACTGCTGTATACTGAAGTGCCTTCGTATTACACGTGGAATACTAAAAATAAAGTATTTGAACGTCGAAAACAGGGTAAGTCAGTCGACGGCCAACCTACCATCTTCAAAGATACCACGATAGAAAGACTCTACACCGTTCACCCCAATCAACATGAATGCTTCTTTCTACGCCTGCTTTTGGTGAATGTACCCGGTCCGACATCCTTTGGGTATTTGAGAACTGTAAACGGTACTATACATGACACTTACCGTAGTGCATGCCAAGCTCTGAATTTATTGGAGAATGACCAACACTGGGATAACTGCATCAATGACGCGTGCGAAACGTCAACCCCAAGTCAAATTCGTGCATTGTTTGGCATCATTTTAACAACTTGCTCTCCATCAGCTCCTACAGAGTTATGGGAAAAATATAAGTCAAAAATGTCCGAAGATATACTCCATCGAAAACAGTTAGAGATGTCAGATATGACTTTTGATTTTACATCAGAAATTTCTAACTACACTTTAGTTATTATAGAAGATTTGTGCGTACGTATGGCAAACAAACCTCTTCAGGATTTGGGAATGCCTTCACCTAACCGTATCGCTGCTGTTTCGACATGTGTAGAATTGGATCGTGAACAAAGTTACAGTACGAGTGATCTATTGTCGTATGTACAAAATAACATTTCCAAGTTAACGTCGGAACAAAAAGACATTTATGATACGATAATGCATTGTGTCGATAACAACGTTGGAGAAATTTTCTTTTTGGATGCGCCAGGAGGTACTGGTAAAACGTTTGTGATAAAACTGATTCTGGCATCAATTCGATCAAAAAATGATATAGCGTTGGCAATTGCGTCGTCTGGAATAGCCGCAACATTGCTGCCTGGTGGAAGAACTGCTCATTCCGCTTTGAAATTGCCTCTGAATTTGCATTCTACAGAAACTCCCACGTGCAATATTTCCAAATCATCTGGGATGGGTAAAGTATTGCAGCAATGCAAACTTATTATTTGGGATGAGTGCACAATGGCACACAAAAAATCGCTCGAGGCTCTGGATCAATGCTTGAAAGATTTGAGAGGGAAGTCGAAACCCTTTGGCAGCACATTAATATTGCTTGCGGGAGATTTCAGGCAAACATTACCTATAATACCTAGATCAACTCCTGCAGACGAAATGAATGCTTGCCTGAAAAATTCTAATTTATGGGCACACGTAAAAATATTAAAATTAACTACAAATATGCGTGTCCGATTGCAAAACGATGACTCTGGTCAAACATTTTCAGATCAATTGCTGGCAATTGGAAACGGAAAGCTCCCAGTAGACTCAATTTCAGGACGTACACAACTACCTGTTGATTTCTGTAATTTAGTGACGTCCAAAAATGAATTGATTGAAAAAGTATTTCCAAATATTCTAAAAAATTATAAAAATAATAAATGGCTAAGTCAAAGAGCGATTCTCGCACCCAAAAATATAGACGTCCACGAAATCAACAATATTGTTTTGACCAAGATTCAAGACCAGGCAGTCCTTTACAAGTCAGTCGACACAGTTTTGGAACCAAATGAAGCGGTTAATTATCCATCTGAATTTTTAAATGCCATAGATCCTTCAGGGTTTCCACCACACGTGCTACAACTAAAAATAGGCGTACCAATAATACTTTTAAGAAATATCAACCCACCAAAGCTTTGCAATGGCACGCGACTTGCCGTAAAAAAAAACAATGGAAAACCTAATAGAGGCCACAATTTTGACAGGGCCTTTTGAGGGTGAGGCTGTTCTTATTCCTCGCATTCCCATGATTCCAACGGATCTGCCTTTTCAATTTAAAAGATTGCAATTCCCAATTCGATTAGCATTTGCAATCACCATTAACAAAGCTCAACGTCAATCATTAGAAAAATTTGGGATAGATCTTAATACTGATTGTTTTTCCCATGGACAATTGTACGTTGCATGTTCGAGGGTCGGTAAACCTGACAATCTATTTATATGCAGCGACAATTGGACAGCGAAGAATGTTGTATATTCGCAAGTTTTACGCAGTTAATTTGTATTGTATCTATCTATCTATCTATCTATATAAAAACGAGTTGTGTGTATGCATGTTTGTTTGTTTGTAAAAAGAGCGTTTGCATATGACGTCATTATTAGTACATACGGCTTTGTATATGCACAGACAATGGGAAAGCCAAGAATGTTGTATATTCGCAATTTTTACGTAGTTTGAAACACATATATAAATCTATCTATATTCACAGGTGGGACACAGGGACACAACTACAATGGCGCGTAACGACTTACGCGCGCGCGTTGGTGGGCGAAGCGCCCCACCAACTAGGTGTTGGGGTGGCGCGAAGCGCCACCCCAACAGCTAGTATATCTTATATATATAAAAATAAGTTGTCTGTCTGTCTGTGGATCAGGTGACGTCATGTTTCTGTGTCGACTGACGTCATGAAATTAGTTGTCGTCATTTTTGCTATGACGGGGAAGCTGCTCAAAGAGTTTATGCCAAAAAACTTGCTGCTGATAGAGAAAGTAAGAAAAGAAAGCGTTCCGAGGAATCACAAGAACAGCAAGAAAACAGGCTTGCAGCTGATAGAGAAAGTAAGAAAAGAAAGCGTGCCGGGGAATCACAAGAACAGCAAGAAAACAGGCTTGCGGCTAAAGAACGCAAAACCGCGCAGTTAGATGAAAATCCACCTGGACAGCGAGAGTCAAAACATATCAAAACTGAAAATGATAGCGATGATGATTGGGTTTGGGATTTTGACTTGGATAAGGTCATCAATGCCTACCAGATTTAAGTTAAAAAAACAAAGGTTCGTCGATATGTACTTCATAGTGACGCTGAAAAATAAAGAAGAAAAAGAAAACTGAAAAAAGAAAAAAGGTAAAAAACTAAAAAAAAGACTAAAAAGAAAAAACACTCAAAGAGAAATTACAGACCGGGACACAAATGACGACCGAGACAGAGGGAATATAAGTGACGACCGGGAATCTCAAAGAGAAATTACAGACTGGGACACAAATCACGACCGGGACACAGGGAATATAAATGACGACCGGGACACAGGGACACAACTACAACGGGGACGCCGGGGGCACAGAAGGGATACATAAATGACGACCGGGACACAGGGATTGTTCGAATAGAAATTATAGACCGGGACACCGGGACACAAATGACGACCTGGACACCGGGACACAGGGAATATAAATGACGACCGGGACACTCAAAGAGAAATTACAGACTGGGACACCGGGACACAAATGACGACCGGGACACAGGGAATATAAATGACGACCGGGACACAGGGACACATCGTTAGAATAATGAGGTATAGATCTGAATACGGATTGTTTTTCCCATGGACAATTATATGTTGCATGTTCAAGAGTCAGTAAACCTGACAATCTATTTATATGCACAGACAATGGGACAGCGAAGAATGTTGTATATTTGCATGTTTTACGTAGTTAAAAACCTATATTTATATCTATCTATATTCACAGGTGGGACACAGGGACACAACTACAATGGCACGTAACGACTTACGCGCGCGGGGGGGCTTGGGGGGGCGCGAAGCGCCCCACCAACTAGGTGTTGTGGTGGCGCAAAGCGCCACCCCAACAGCTAGTATATATATATAAATAAGTTGTCTGTGTGTCTGTGTGCCTATCGAGTGACGTCACTGTCCGCATATGACGTCTGAATTATTAGCGTGGTAATACGGGACCCGGAGATCGAACCATGCTGCAGGAATGCAGTACAGGGCCGGCGCAGGGACCTTAGTAGTCAAGAAGCGTCGTTAATCCGATACAAATACAAATACAGTAGCTCAGTTGGTAAAGCGTTATATTACTCTTATGTTGTGTTTTGTCTCGAAAACACTTGCATTTCAACGAACGGCTCATAAGCGCAAAATAAAACCGAGGTTTTACAAACGAGCGGCCGATTAGGAAAAACAGAGGATTGGATTTTGACAGAACGGCAAAAACGAACCCAGCAATTTCTTGTACTAAAGGCGTGGGATTGACGTCTCCTGCTGTAAGATCGGATCTAAGAGTTACTGCTGTATGATGACAAGTGAGCGCTGCCTGAAGACTGTCCTCGCCCAGCATCCAAACTGAGTAAGTAGTTAGTTGCGACAAGGGTATTAATTTTACTCCCTAAGATGATTAAACCCCTCAGTGACTCCTCATTAAACTCCCCTTGATTTTTTTAATTTGTCTTTTATCAACGGCTGATTCACGTATGTCTCGCAGCTTCTCCACTGACTTTTCAAAACCGGTTCTGAGGTTTTTTACTGTCTGAAGTTGTTTTAAAATACTTCCAGTCAGGAAAGGGGATATCATTATTATAGGAGACCTTTTTGCTTCTTAATCATCTGATGACACAGGCCTTGAATACTTCTTTTCTTCTGAAGAGCTAACTATATTACTCCTGACAGATGCGTTTGCTGGAGTTCTGTCTCACAGAGCGTCTACTGTATTCTCTGGAGTTGAGTCATAGTCCCCATATTCACTACGATACCACCTCCGTATGGGTGATACCACCTCCGTATGGGTGTCTAAAAAATAATTCAGAAATAACTGCTACGTATTGTTATAACTACGATATGTAACTAAAAGTCGTCTTATAGCAATTAAAAATACACTTACACGACGTTTAACCAACAAGGCAATCAATTTTGACAAAGTCTCTCATCAGGCTCAATTAGAGAATGGCTTGTTGGACAACATGAAGGTCACTCTAATTTGACGTCTCAATAACGGTGAAAGGGTAACTGAATAAAAAACGCAAGTCTAAATGACATCTCCCAATTTCATCTTGCTTACAGCACTCTTAAAGGCTAATCGCTTTCCAGGTAGATTATTATCAGATATTTTATTTGATTTTGAAACAAAAATTTGTGGATTTGTGAGAAAACGATAAGAATTAATTATTTTGTCATAAATATGACTTAGAGAAGTTTCAGCCGTGTCTCCATTGAGGGCGATCTTTTGGTGTATGTGCTTTTTTTTCTCAACTGCTTCCCTGAAAACTTGCATGAGACCTTTAACTGGGGCAATAATGAAGGTGTTGTCAAATAAGATGAAACGGTGAAGACTATCGTACACACATTGAGTCAAGGCGGAATAGCAAATCTCAGGCCTTTGGAGTAGCCCTATGGCTTTGTCTTTTGAAGACATAATTATGTCCTAATAACTTCTCCCCTAGTTGCTCTTCTTCCAATATGTAAACTGCCACAAGAACAGGGAATTTTATAAACACCACAACCCAGAATTGGGCTGGTTTTATCCTTGCCATTGTTGTAAAAGTTCTCTATTTTATTTGAATTTTTAAAAGTACATTAAGTTTACGATTTTTAAGGATTCCTTTAAGTTTGTCACTCAGTTTTGGAAGAACAGTGGAAATTTTCTTCTCATCTAAGAATGGGAGAATATCTGTTAGGATTTGTGGAGTTGATGACTTCTTTTCTACCTTTTTTGTCTTTTCCCTATAATGGTTACAAGTAATTTTATGTGGTATCCATTGCAAAATAAAATATCCTTAATATAGTTTAAGTCGGAGACTATGTAAGGCTCCGAGCAGATTCTTATAACTCGGTCAACCAAAGGAATAACCACTCCTCTTTTTATGCAGGGAGAGTGGTTGGAGAAAAAATATAAATACCTATCATTATGCGTAGGCTTCCGATAAGAAATGGATTAAGAAATGCTAAAGAAATTAACAGTCAAACTTTAAGGATAACTATTTGGAACATAAATGGTGGTGTTATTAATAAAAGGCTTTTTCTGTATAGCCTAATGGAGTCATGTTACGTATTGTGTATACAAGAACACTTTCTCTCCAGTGAAAGTCTGGATATTCTTTCACTGGACGGATGGTTGCAAGTATTTGGGGTTTCAGCGATAACCAGTCAAAGTGGAAAAGGTAGGCCATCCGATGGCATAGTGGTACTCGCCCGAGTAGAAATTCTACCGGCTTTTCACTCGTCTTCTGACAATTATGTTGCAGTCAAAATAAACAAGACCGTCATTTACTCAGTGTTCATGCCAACTGACTACCGAGACTTTAAGTCTGAACGCAAGCTCAGTATTTCTTGCAAAAAATTAGTTCAGTTAGTGGTTCAAAACAACAGGGACTAAACGTTATACTAGCGGGTAACATGAACTGTAATCTGTCTGGTACAAACCCACGTTCACAAATCTTCCTTAATGCCCTCAGCGGTCTTGAGGTTCTTTTGAACGATCTTTAAATATGGATTTAAGTACATCCATAATTCGGGAGCAACCCCGGCCCTTGATTTCTTTCTTCAAACCAACCAAACGACATTGCCTCTCCTTTTTCCATATGTGAACACTACGATCAACATTTCCGATCACTTACCCGTATCCTGTTCTTTCGATACAACTATACAGCCAAGCAAAGGTCTCAGCAAAGTCAGGAAGTGGCGTAAGAAATCCGAGTGGAAGAAGATCAATATAGACGTATACCAGTCTGTTTGTAGTAAAATTATGGGAAGGATCAAGGTACCCTACCACCTTCTACAAGTGAATCCCAGTCTAGAAACCACTGAAAAAGAGATTGACTTGAATGTATATTGTACGGAAATAATCCATGCTTTGAGAGTCGCTGAAAGTGCTGCGGTACCACAACACAAGGTTTGCATTGGTACTGAAGTTCCACGCTGGAAAGAAAACCCACTCCTAGCTCAGCTTTGTCATGCTTCTAAATTTTGGCACAAAATGTAGATGGATATAGGAAAGCCCCGGTCAGGTGCTGTGAATACGATGCGGATTATCTGCACAAATGCCTGCAGAAGCAAAATGCTACCATTCTGGACGAAAATAGTAACACGCTGAAAAGTGATCCAAATGCCGTGTGGAATTTCCTCAAAAGGAACAAAAGAAGTGATTGCGACGGTCCCAGCCTCTGGCCCACAGAAGAACAGTGGAACAATTATTACAAAATAGAATTTGCCGCACCCGACGCTCAGCTGGTGTCGAAATATGAGGATAACCGTGATCTCCTGTTAAGTGAAGCATCGCCTTCAGTCGGGTTTGTGGTAACTATTTCTGATGTTCGGGTGGCGATAATTAAAGCAAAGAAGAAGTTTTCGTGAGGCATTGACCAAGTTTGTGGCATGCATTTAGCTCATGGCAGCCAAAGGGTCCTTGACTATATCACTCTGTTATACCTGATGATCTTCACTTGCGGTTTAGTGCCAGATTCCTTTTGTGTTGGGGTGGTCACGTCGATATTAAAGAAAGGAAAAGACCCTAATCAATGCGGCTCTCACCGCCTCATAACAGTTGCCCCAGTTCCTTGCAAAATTTTTGAGCTTCTTTTTATTGATGAGTTATGTAGAGTTTGTGAAAGCCAAGATAATCAATATGGTTTGAACAATCTGTAAGTGGGGAACATGTTCATCATCTCATTTGTAGTTCCTGTAGTTCATGCTGTAGTAGTTCCTGAAGAAAAAAGCATACGGCAAGGGTTAGTTTCTTCCCCTTCACTTTACAATAATAGTGTTATAGAATCACAAAAAGATGTTGAGATGAGTCTTGTGTTTAGAGGTAGAGATATATCACTGTTAAATTATGCCGATGATATAGGAATTTAAGCCGTTTTTTTAGGATGACAGAAAATAATTTTGATACTCTAAGTAACGCTTATTCCGATATAAACCTGTCTTGTAACGAAAGTAAGAGCGAAATTGTTGTTTTCAACCGTCAAAGCTCAGATGACGTTCCTGATATTCGACTTGGAAAGTGTCGTGAGACAAGCGCCTAGTTTAGTTTATCGCGGGCTCCCAATCGGTTATAATGTGAAATCTACAAGATCACTGCTAGTTGAACATTTGACCAGCAAGATCCGCAAATCTTATGGTCTACTCATATCTACCAAGACAAATAATAATAGACATATCAGAGCAAGACTTTTCAATGCGCTGGTATAGCCACATCTTATTGGTCTTTCCCCGTTTTGGGCTCTATTAACCGATCGGAATAAACGTACCATCCGGTCATGCTTTTATCGTTTTTTCAAGTTCTTGTTAGGCCTACCACCCTGGACTGGAAACTCTTGGATTAGTGAAAGATATGGCATTGCTTATAAATACTTGGCCGTTCAAAATCAGCTTTCTCGCTATGTCCGATCTCTCTGCAAGAATAACTCCCTGTATGGGTCGATGGTGCCATAATCTTCTTCTTCTTATAAGTTATCTTTCTAGTTTAGTTATATTTTCTCTTGTTATTTATGTATTGTGTAGGATAAGTATTTAGTTTTTTTGGTCGATGTGTTAAGATCGTTTGCTTTTTCTTTTCTCCATAGGGTTATCTTTGTGGGTTATTATTAAATGATGAACTTGATGAATGCGAAACATGAGCGACGGTCTATACTGTGTTTGTAAATATTTCTACTTATCAATGTAGCTGTACTTCGTTTGTTCTACTGCTCTGTTAGTCCATTTTATTATACTGTTTTTCTTTGTTATATTAGCTTTGTTGTGCTTGTCATTGTTGAGTTACCTGTACTTTTGTTTTTGCTTTGTTTATTAATTTTTTCTCTGTACTTCACTGTTTATACTTTTGTATGTTTGTGGGTAATAAATATTATTATTATTATATATACAAAGTTCAAGGCTAGGAAACTTGTTGAAAATTAATACATCTAGAAAAGGGAGTTTATGTTTATCTTCTAGTTCTAAAGTGAACTGAAGGTTGGAGTCCAAAGTGTTTACATGAGTCAAGAAGGAGCTAAATGACTCTTCTTTTGATCCCACACAGAAATAACATCATCCACAAACCGGCCCCAGAACTGGTGTCTCAGAGAATATTTTCCAAAGCAGAAGTTCCAATAAATTCCACATAAAAAAGTTGCCAAAAATGGTGAAAGGCTCGTACCCATGGGTAAACTCATGATTTCAATCTAAGGGCTTGTAAGTAAGGGTATCGGATAAAATATATGTAATTTTTTGATTATATGACGTTTTATCAAGGATAACAATTTTATTTCCTTTATCAGCCCTGGTGATACTGATATGTGTGTCTTCTTTTAAATGCTTGAGAATTTGTGCTTCCTGATTTTTTTTTTTTACCTTGAGGAATGCAGAGTGAAATCGAGAAAATTCTTAACCACCTCTTCTCGAAGTAAATCTGGATTTTTCACATTACCACTTAAACCAAACATACATGGCTCCACATTGGCGACTATCTCTGATCACTTGTGTTTGAGGTAGTGTTTGTGTTTGAGGTGTGTTTGAGGTAGGCAAATTTAGATCCCTTAGACAAAAACACGGTTTTAGTGCGGTGTAAGAACTTTAGAAGATAGGTTCTCAATTGCCGGACCAGGAGGGAATCTAGGTAGAAAACATCTGGAATTCTGAAACTTTTTGTATTCTAATTTTTCAAACATTTCTGATAAACGAGGCTTAGCCATACAAAAGTCATGGCGATAAGTATTCTGAGCTATTCTAGAAATCTGCTGAAAATCTGTCGGTGAACGGTTGCGCTGTAAAAAATGACGAGTTTTTGAAATTGTATTACTAAGAAAAAACGTCGTTTTTGGTCTTTTAAAATATGGATTAATAACTGAAAACCAACCCTATCACTAAATTGCCTTTGAGATTGCATACCTAGATTTAGGCAGAAACGAAGAGAATTTGGAAGAATTCTCTTTACTCTACAATTCTGTAAAAAATTCTTGTTGATTAATAAGCTTGGAGTGTTTTTTAGATAAATCAAAATAATTAAGAACAGACTTGGTCAAATGCTCCCCATTAGCTAATATAATTTCTGAGACCACAATGGCTAATCATGGCAAAACACAAAATCACAAAGAAAAGAAGAACGAGGACAATAAACAGCCAGTAAAAACATTGAAAACTGTGCAAATATTTTGGTCAAGACCTCCGCTTGACCGGCCTCAGTGCAGAATAAACTGATTAAAATATAAAAAAACCGAACCGTGAAACAAAACAAAAAATAAAATATGATGACCCTTTCTCAGAAACGGTGAAAGGGTAACTGAATAAAAAACACAAGTCTAAATGACATTTCACAATTTCATCTTACTTACAGCCCTTCTTACAGCCATCTTACAGCCATCTTACTTATCACTTTTTATGTAGATTATAATTAAATATTTTATTGGATTGTGCAACAAAATTTGTGGATTCTTATGAAAACGATCAGAATTAATAATTTTGTCATAAATGGGACTTAGAGAAGTTTTTCCCGTGCCTTTATTGAGAGCAACCTTTTTGTGCGTGTGCTTTTTTATGTCAATTGCTTCCCCGAAAACTTTCATGAGACCTTTAACAGGGGCAATAAAGGAGGTACTGTCAAATAAGATGGAATGGTGCATCGTACAAATGTTGAGCCAAGGCGGAATAAAGAATCTCAGGCCTTTGGCGTAGCCTCATGGCCTTGTCTAATGAAGACCTATGTTCTAATAGCCTCTACCCTAGTTGCTGTTGGTTTCTTCCAATATAAAAACGGCCACAAGAACAGGGAATTCTATAAACAACAAACCCAGAATGGGACTGGTTTTACCCTTGCCATTGTTGAAAAGCTCTGTATTTTATTTGAATGTTTAAAAGTGACATTGAGTTTATGTTTAAAGGATTTCTCTCAGTTTGTCACTCAGTTTTGGAATGTAGGGTAGAAGAGTGAAAATTTGCTTCTCATCTCTTCTTTTCTGCCTTTTTTTTTGCCTTTTCTCTATAATGGTTCCAAGTAATTTGATGGGCTATCCGTTGCAAAACAAAATATCCTTAATATAGTTCAATTCGGAGACTATGTGAGGCTCCGAGCATATTCTTATAACTCGATCAGCCAAAGGAATAACCACTTCTCTTTTTAAGCGAGGAGAGTGGTTGGAGGAAAAATATAAATACCTATCATTATGCGTAGGTTTCCGAAAAATAGAAAATTCAAGGCTAGGAAACCTATTGAAAATTAATACATCTAGTAAAGGGAGTTTATGTTTATCTTCTAGTTCTAAAGTGAACTGAAGGTTGGAATCCAAAGTGTTTAGATGAGTCAAGAAGGAGCTAAATGACTCCTCTTTTGATCCCACACAGAAATAACACCATCCACAAACTGACCCCAGAACTGGTGTTTTAGAGGGAAATTTTCCAAAGCAGAAGTTTTTAATAAATTCTATATAAAAAGATGCCAATAATGGTGAAAGGCTCGTACCCATGGGTAAACCCATGTTCTGGGTGAAAAACTTGTCATTATATCGGAAATATGAGTAAAAACTATTGCAAAGACGGAGAAGACACATAATAGTTTCTATATCCAGTGTTGTAGTCCATTTGGTCAATATTTTCTTCTAATTTTCTTTGAGGAGCTAGTTCATATTTTTTATATCTTTCGCAAAATGGATCCATAGAAATAGCATCAAAACTGAGCAAAATTAGATATTTTTTATATCAAGGTCTTTTAAGACCTTTTTGAATTCAAATGAAATAGTTGTTGGCATCAAGTATTGGCTAATTGTAGAAAAAGCCAAGACAGATAGTCCAATTCAGTGATAAGAAAAACTTAGCATTAATTGCCCCCTTATTAGGATTGCATAAAAAGGACGTTAGTTCATTTGTTAATAGATATGTCTATCTATTATCCGTCCATGCATCATTGCTAGGGCAGTAGAACGAAGGTAGATAGTCCTAAGGCTAATATAGTGATAGAACCTATAGTTTTCCAAGTGTTTGATTAATTTGGCTTGGGTAAATGGTGGAAGTATGCGGGTGCCTCTTATATTGGACCAATACACGGTTTGTTATCTTTTAGCAAGTCACGCCTGCCAAGAGTCTCAGGCAGGTTAACTGCGAATTTAAAATTGACATAGGACCATTAGATTGCCTGAAATGAGATGTAAACAAGGGACGCTTGTATGTACGCTTTTGTATGGCGTTTGTATCCTTTTTTTGTCGAGGAAACAGGAGACATACGCTATAAAATCGAAAAACTTTGAAGTCACTCGAAATGCTTGAATTTAATTTATACCATTGAAAAGAGCATAAGAAGTTGATTAGTTAAATATTCCCTTTATCTTCATTAGCCCCATCCTTCAGACCACCACAGGTAACAAACTTTTTTCCGTTTTTGGCTTTCCTGAAAAGTTACAAAGGCATATTCTGCACTTTTAATTATGACAGCCAATTTGCAACTGCCGGCATTGTCCTTTAATTGTCCAATAATCTGTTTGTTGGGTTGCATAGCAGCTTTGGCAAGTCAGTAAGCAGGAAAACAGAGAAACATCTCTTGTGATCCGCTGATATGGGTTTATATTTTATTATATTTGACTGACTAGATTCGGTGAAACTTTTTAGAGTGCAAATAATAAAATTTTTAGCTGTTCCATCAAGGAACCGAGTGAAGTACAAAAATAGTCAGAGCAAAGAAATTAAGAAGACAGAGATGTTTCCCAACTAGATCTTACAATTACATGTAACTTTTGTTTGTTTTTTTCATAAAAACAAATTCAGTTCACAAAATCAGCAACTTTTGAGTTATTGTAAACCATACAATATATTTTCCAACTTTTTTTCGACTAACTACAACTATTGGATTAACTAATACTTCAATTTTCCTCTCAGAAGACAACACCGTAGAAAAATAGATATTATCTAAAAAATATTCAGACGAACTGTAAAAAAGAATACCAAAAAGGGTTTTCATATCAAATAGTATAATTTTTGTCATAAGAAAATTAATTTTGCAAAAGCAAGAACTACTAACCCTTGAAGTCCTTTAATTGAAATTTATTCCATCCCAAAGAATATATTTGCATTTTCAAGATATTTTCAATTTTCGCTTTGCCTGTTTCTTCCTTTCAATGAGTATCAATTCCTCTATTGTAACTGAGAGACCCGTTTTCCTCTCCAGCTTCTTTAGAACATCTTCAATTGGAGGACTAATCTTCTAAAAATAATGGTAGGACATTAAAAGACTAGGAAATTAAGGGATTAAAGAAAGGATATGGAAACACGTTTTGTCGCTTTTTGAGGATCTTCTGTATAGTATAACATCTTTATATGTCATCAAATGTTTGTATATTATCAATTTGTGTATGCCACCAAACTTCCCTTATTTCACGTAATATAAAAAAACTCCCACAATCAGAAAGTTTGAATAAAAAACGAATGTCGAGAATTGAAAGATTTGAAAGATTTAAAATAAGAGCTCTGAGACACGATATCCTTCCAAACATCAAATTCATTAAGATCTGATCACCCGTTCGTAAGTTAAAAAATAACTCCTTTTTTCTAATTTTTCCGATTTAACCGTCCACGACTTAACCGTCGTTAACCACTAGCTTTATACTCTTTTTTGTTGTTGTTCACAGTTAATTGTCTTGAATAATATTTTCAACGTTTTCAAATGTCGACATTCATCAGCGTCTTCAAGGCTGATGAAACAAAGGTAAAAAATAAATAACCTAAAAACAAATAAAGCCAAAAGCAAGGGATAAAACAATTAATGTTTCGAGTGACAAAAAATGACTCTGAGGATTGAAAAACTTCATCTGATAGGTAAATAAAATTTGTCTGGAATTTAACAGTATCTTGGTTTTTCTTTTTAACTTCATAGAATATACATTTCCTAGCATACAATGTGCTCAAGATACACAAGCCTCTTTATGCTGACTTTTAATATCATTTTTTCAACACGACATATTTTGCACCTCAAGACCTTTTACTGGTACTAATATATCTTCTTTTGACATTTAAAATAATGCTTTGTATTTATCGACTCGTTAAATTTGGTTTTGGTTCATTGATTTCGGTACCAGATTTTACAATCTGGACTGCATGAAAATAGTTTATTTATTTATTCTTCTTTGCCATTATTTTTTCCTTCTCTATAACTATTTTTGCAACGGTTTCGTTTTAATTTGAATTAACTCGATGAATTGGCATGAAAGATATCCCGGTCACTTTCTGAAGCATTATTTTTTGTTCTGCTTTCTTTTTGTATTGAGTTGTGTTTATGTTAATAAAAATGTAAAAAAAAAGTTATCTGTCGACTGATCTATCAAAAGGTGATTGAAAATACAGACTTCAAGGATAGAAAGGTGCTTAAAATGTAGCCTATTGTGAGTAATACAGAAAAGGTAAAATATAGAACAATACTTAGGCATTGTTCACGGTTGTGTAGTAAGGTACAGAAAGGCGAAATACATTAAATAAGAAAAATATATTTCAAATCTGTTTTCTGTAACGCATGAACAGCCAGATTGATTAATTGGTAGCGTCAGCAGGTCATTGGATATGGAGGTCAATTTCAGTTGGTACTCAGTTGGTGCAACTGCTTTCAACTGCTTTCAATCAGTCTATGGATTTATGTTAACGTTAACAACGTTGACGTTAGCCATGTTTTACCTCAGTTTCTAATTGATCATCAAAAAACTAGACGCCATCTTTAAATTACTGCTTCGCTAAAAATCCACCGATTATGTTATTATCCTTCAGGGCTTGCTTTTGCAGATTATAATATCTGCATTGTATAAACTCCCATGAAGGGAGTGCAGGATTTACTAGCATTATTTAAAAAAAAAAACAATGAAAAAATAAATATGAAAAAGTTTTTTTCAGCTGGAAGTAAGGAGCAGCCTTAAAACTTAAAACAAACAGAAATTATTCTGTTTGTATTTTACATCTGTGTAAAACAGAATTAACAACGGATTACAAAGCTATCAATTCCCATCAGATTTTTAATTTTTTGGGCTGCAACACTTAATGATTCAAAAATTGCCGCGAAACAGCCAACTGCGTTAAACGAAGAAAAACATATTGACAATCCTGCACTCCCTTCATGGGAGTGCATACAATGCAGATATTATAATCTGCAAAAGCAAGCCCTGAAGGATATTAACATAATCGGTGGATTTTTAGCGAAGCAGTAATTTAAAGATAGCTTCTAGTTTTTGGATGATCAATTAGAAACTGAGGTAAAACATGCCTAACGTCAACGTTGTTAACGTTAACATAAATCCATAGACTGACTGAAAGCAGTTGAAAGCATGCACTTCATACACTATTTTGTTTAAAGAGTTCCACGTAACGTTTCCATTTCAAGATTGTTCTGTCTGACTGAATTGAACATATACTTTTGTTTTTGCAGCATATCATCAGCTTGCTCAATTATGTTTATCAAGAATGGGATAAACTTGTAGGAATGTTTTCCTATATAATGGTGATCATGGTTCCATTGCAATGAACCCCTGTAACTAAACCCCCGTCTAAATAAACCACCGTGTTAGTGAATCACTGAGCATATGATCCCTGGTATAACTAAAGCCTTGTGCAACTGAACCCAATTTAATTAAATCCCCGTGTAAATTGAACCCCAGTGCAACTGAACCACCTTGCCGCGCAACCTCCGTGTAGCTGAACCCCCTTGCATCCGAACCATCCCAATCTAACTGAGCCCCGTGTAACTAAACCCCCGTCTAAATAAACCGCTGTGTAATTGAATCACTGAGCATATGATCTCTCATTTAACTGAACCCTTGCGGAAATGAACCCAATTTAACTAAACCCCCATATAACTGAACCACAGTGCAACTGAACCACCTTGCCGCATAACCTCAACGTAGCTGGACCCCCTTGCAACTGAACCCCCGTGCAACCGTACCACCGTACTCAGTTTTTCAGAATTCTACAAGTATGAGGCAATACCATTAGATAAAACACAAGTTAGAATCTTTACGTGTTCAACCTTGTTGGAATTGCTTGTTTTTTAAAGTCATGACATAAATGCGTGTCAGGATGATTCATAAAAAAAACTTTCTTTGTTGTCACAATGAATGAAAATTTCGCATGAAGGCATAATAAAATACGTCCTTTTTAGGTCAGCTAAAAATTCTAACTCACGGTTGTTGTTTTAATTCGTTCGTTTGCAACGACAAGGAATTCTGCATCTCTATCATCATATACTTCAACGGGAATTGCTCCCTGTCCTATGTTTGTCAATGACCAACGATCCACTAGGACTTGTTCACCTCTGAAATTCGTCATGCCGTGAACCTAAAAACAGTAATTACTTCAAAAGCTCATGAAAATCCCAGTATTTTATTGGCTCTACTACAATTTAGTTAAAAATTTAATCTAGGTCATCTTAATTGCCAGCCAGTACGCAAAGTACCCCCCCCCCCAGAAAATAAATTGACTAGTTACGTCTCTGATCACACTTTTGCACAGGGAAAAGAAGAAATTACCGGAGATAAATTTCAATGATTAAAAATACATAAATTTTGAAAATACATAAAATGCCCTTTGTTTTGGCTTATAAAGCTTCCCTTAAACATATCAAATTTGATCTGAAAACTTCCCCAACAACTTACTGAATATATGAACCTTAATAGTGGGGGTGAAGATGTGAGATATTTTTCTATGAAAGATGAAAAAATTAGTTTAAGGGTTGTATATCATGAGGATGCCTCGGTGTATTTTTGCTCGGCTAATTTGCTGAAGGATCCCTATCTTCCCTCTCTCCTATATAAACAACTTAATTCAGTCAGAGACACCATCTCAGTTTTCGTCTGAGGAGAGGCAAAGGTGCCATGAAAGATGGGAGAAGGAGTGGTCTTAAAATATGATACTTACTATTTAACCCCCCCCCCCCCAAATAAAAAGGCAAGTTCTTATCGGCTGGTTTTCCTAATGGTTGATGATTCTTAGTTTAGAGTGGTGAAGTAAAAGACCCAGTCGTCAAAAAAATATTTTTTATACCGTCTTTTGAACTAACAAATTTACAAATGTAATTTTTCCCTTCTCATTGGTCTGAAGTTTTGCTGTTTTGCTTTTTTCAATGTTCTTACTACAAAAAACAGTAAAAAAGAAGAAAAATGAGCCAATAAAGAACAAGATACTAGGAAGTTTACCATTTCAGTATAAGTTTATCCTCATTCTTTTTATTTATTTTTCTTTTACTCCTTTTATTATCCTTTTGATTATATGTTTCTAGAGCCAGTAACAGTAAGTGAAAATTAAAAAAATTTTTAATGGCTTGGAAAACTCATCCTCATCTTAGTCATATTCTGTTCCTACTAAGGTAATTAAATCTTTTCTTCCTTCAATAGCTGTGATGTAACAAAACTTATTAATCTTTCGTTTAAATATGGTGTTTTTTTCCGGATGCTCTCAAGGGCTCCCGGATTATTGTTCCGTATAAAGGTGGACAAAGAAATCATCCAGCAAGTTATCGAACAGTTCAATTTTATCATTAGTTAGTAAAATCTTCGAAAAGGCCATGCTTTCTCGTCTCCTTACTTATTTAAAATCTAAAGATTTCTTTATCATTTTCAATTTGGTTTCCGAATGAAGCACTCAACTGAAGATGCCTGTACGACCCTTTTGAATTTAATACTTCTGTATTAGATTCCGTGTGCTACATTCCTGGATATTCTTAAGGCGTTCGATTCTTCGTAAGGCTTTCGATTCTTTAATCCATGAAATTCTTCTATCAAAGATGTCTCATTTTGGCATTAGGGGCAATGTATTTACTTGGTTTCAATCTTATTTCAATGATAGGTTAATTTCTGTCGATCTACTTTTCTGTTCACCCTCACAAGTGAATTTTAGCGTCCCTCAGGGATCAGTTTTAGGGCCTGCGCTATTTTTGATTTATGTAAATGATTTTTTTTATGTAGTAAAAAAGCAGAAACTTATTAATTGCTGTAGACTGTGTCATTCTAAGCCTTCCCTTGCCCATAGTGCCAACTATAGTTCACCCTCTTCTGATGTCCTTGTTTGTTCTGCTGATGACAGCGCACTTGGCACTTCGGGAAATTGCGAATCTGAGCATCGATTAAACCTGGAAAATTTATTTGAGAGAGTAATTTTCTGGTTTGATGCTAATTAACTAGTTTTTTGATATTTTCGCATGTTTCTCAGATTTATCCCCAGTTATAAGAAATTCATCAGCCAAATGAGATACTTCATAGATCTAAAGATTGATATATTTGTTTTTTGGGCATTCTTTTTGATGAAAATTTGTCTTTCAATCATCACATTGATTTGATAAAAATGACGATATGCATGAGTCTCGGTATTTTAAGGAAACTTAAACATATTTTCCCTGGATCAATTTTGAAAATCTTTTTTCACTGCTTGATCCAATCTTACGTTTCTTACTGTCCAATAGTATGGATGCCAACCTTTCCTTCATTGTTAAAACCACTTCCTAAGGGTCACAATAAAGCTAGAAACCTCATTAAGGAAACTAATCTTTCAAGAGTTATCTCAATGCTTGATCTCGAGTCACTGTATATTCTTTCGTGTGCATGTTTTACTCTTTCTCAGCTTCATGGTGACCTCCCCCATCCCCTAAGGCTTCTACCATCTTTCACCTCTGATAAGAATAATTATAATCTTCGCAATACCGAAAATCATATTCAGGTTCCTTTTACTCCTTTTTTAAGGTCAGATTTTAATCCTTTAATTGCGAGTCATATTGTATGGAATAAGTTGCCGGAATCAGTCCGAAGGTGCCACTCATTCGGTTTGTTCAAAAAAATTGTTAAAAACTCTTCGGCCTCTTAGAGGTTATTTATCTATTTTTATTTTATTGGAGTCTATTTAATCTCCTGATTTACTCAACTAATTTAGTCTATTCAATCTATTAGTTTATTTAATTTTGTTTTCATTAGTTTTCATTTTATTTATATTTTCCTTTCTTCTCATTTTTTGCTCATCTCTCTGTGAGTAAGTGATTATTTAAATTTTTTTCGCATAGTAAGTTACTCGTTTATCTTCCCCCTTCTTTGGACGCCAAAGAGCCTTTGGGGCTCTTTAGCTGTAGCTCTTAGCGTTATGTCTTAAGCTGTGCTCAAAGGGCGGATAATCCAGGGAATACAAATTAGGAGTACCTAAATGAGATAAAACTGTCGCGCTGATCCTTACTTTAACAAAAGCTGAGCAGAAGGGTTTCAACAATTGTTTTAAAATTTGGAGAATGTCAGATGCGACATTAGGCGTGACAGCGATAATAGTGTCTACATCAATTGTGTCTGCTGAACAGCAAAAAATTCAAAATTTCAACCCCATAGTATTAAATAGTGAGAGAAGAGCTTGGTCTTGCATGTATTTTTTAAGGCCTCTTGAGGCCTTTTAAGGCATATACAATGATTGGTCGTGCAAATTTTAGATTGGAGTTATACGACAATTTTTGGCAATATTATATACCAGCTATGGAAATCTGGTATATTATTTCATAAAGCCGGACGGCCAGCAAATTAACAGTTGTTCAATTGCTTTGCAAGGTAGGTGCAACCACCAATCGATGCTTGTTTTCTATTCTTTCCAAATACATCAATCGTTTCCTTCGTAGATTCTATTTTGAGCCCTTGAAGAAACATCTTGTTTATCATTGTCTAGAAAACAGATTCTAAAATTTCTGAAAACTATCGTAAATCGCCAAAAATTCTTATTTATTTCATTTTTAAAAATGTATTTCTTCACTTTACCGCAACTCTCCTTGGACGGAACTATATATAGCCGATTATGTGTATTCCTAAAGTATCTAGAAATAGTACTACTCTTTTTTCCCCATCGATTGATTAGCATCCACCGTGAAATAATAAAGATAAAAATCGTAAAATATAGTAGGAACATACGTGGCGATCCATATATTCTTCCATCATGGGGGGTAGTGATAGTTCAGGTGATACGAGTTTAGGAATAAGGCAAGTATTTTTTAATTGTTTTAAAGTAAAAATTGGTTTTTTTAAAAGTAGATTGTAGGTTTTTGGTGACCACTTGCACTGGCAAGCTAGAAGGGCTTAAGGGCTCAGAGTCAAATAATTTTTTTTTTGGCATAAGAAGAGAATTATTCACAAGCACTATTATTGTTTGCGACAATCTTTTGGAAGCAAATTTTATCCTTTTTATGCAAAACAAAAAACAAATCCAAGTTCCTTTTTTTGGTTCCTTTTTTTGGTTCCTTTAAAATTTAAGTCTTGTTACACCACATGTTTCGATCATCGATACTCAACAACTGGTGTGTGTGCTTACCACTTAAGTGGGTATTAAGGGTTTCTGAAATTGTTGATTAAACACCCGAGGCTAATAATTCAGAAGATAGATCGAAAATGAGACACTGTATGTATCCAACATATGGTAGTTGATTTTCCATTCAAGCAGGTATTTAAGGATTTCTGAAATTGTTGATTACACAAACAAGACGAATAATTCAATAGAGAAGTCAAGAAGACAAATTTTTGGTCGTTCGTAGACGACCTAACTGGTCCAGTATGTTGAATGTAGGTGGTTAGGTAGGTAGGTAGGAATAAAGGTAGATAGAGTCGGTAGTTTGACAACCAAAAAAGGTCAAGTAGTTAGTGAATGTCGAGAATTTAATCAAACCGTTACAAAAAAGGAAAAAATTCCCCTTCAAGATATTGAAAATTACATTTTGACCCCCTCCCACCCTGTAAATAATCATGAACTGATACCCCATGATCGTATATATGTTAAACGGAAGAATTAACTGAAGAAGTTTTTTGTCCCTCCGCCCGAAAAAATTCTTTCGTAACCATGAATTCATAAGAAATTTTTAAACATTTCTCCTTTACCATGTAATATTTAAATAAAAACCAACCTGAAGTGGTTATTATAAAAACCAACCTGAAGTGGTTTTTATAAAAACTAACCTGAAGTGGTTCTTATTAAAACCAACCTGAAGTGATTATTATAAAAACCTGCCTGAAGTGGTTTTTATAAAAACCAACCTGAAGTTGTTATTATAAAAACCAACCCGAAGTGGTTTTTATAAAAACCAACCTGAAGTGGTTATTATAAAACCAACCTGAAGTGATTATTATAAAAACCAGCCTGAAGTGGTTTTTATAAAAACCAACCTGAAGTTGTTATTATAAAAACCAACCCGAAGTGGTTTTTATAAAAACTAACCTGAAGTGGTTCTTATTAAAACCAACCTGAATTGGTGTTTTTTATTCTTCAGTTGTTAATTTGTTATTTCTTTTGTTATTCATCAGCAAAATCTCCGTTTCAAAACAACTGCCTTAAAGAAAGAATTTTTCTCAAGCAAAGCAAATTATTGCCTCTTGTCAATACAAAAAAAAAAACAACAATTAACTATTGAATCGGCTTTTGGTTGTGAAGGAGAAAACAGGAAGGAATTCAAACTAATAGACAGCAACCAGGTTAAAATAAGGAAAGAAACTCAAGGCTTTAAGAAAAAAAAAATAAAAAAGTAATTTAGATTAGCAAGTAGCATTAACAAGATATCAGAATGAGATACAATGCGGAGTGGTCTACCAATAGGTAAACTCTTCTTTATAAATTATTCGACTCCTCCATATGGCGGCTGACCTCTGGCCTATACTATTCCTACCCTACTTGTTTTATCAAGTAATGGGTGTCTGCACATTAAAATCTTGATAAAACAAATGTATTAGTAATTCTTACTTTATATTTTCCTCTAGTGGCACCAAAAATCTTATGCTTTAATGTTATATTAGAAAGATTTTTTTTTTTAATCTAATACTGCCAGTATTTTATTTTCTTATGAAATTAAAAATGAAAGCAAAAGACAATTTAGATCTCTAGGACTCTAGGACTAGAACTCTAGGACTTGTAACATGAAGTTTTTGGGTGCAATTTTTTATTTGTTGGGAAAATTGTGAGGTTATTATAGTTTTAGTTTGTTCAAGCTAAACAAGCTAAAACTTTTTAAATGTAGTAACAAATTACACACACCATAAAGCAAATTAATTACTAATTGGAAATTAAATTACCAGGGAAGTAATTTGTATTTAATTACAGAATAAGTATTTAAAATACTAATCACACTAGCTACAGAACTCTTTTTTCTAAGAGCGTACCGTTTGTGAAGAAATTTTTTACAATTTTTTTTTTTCAAAGTTGGGAATCTGCTTTCAACAAAAGAAGTTTCTCAAACTTCTCATCTCCATACTGATTTCACTTTGCGGTGATTACCCGACCCCCAACAGAAAAAGACGATCTACCAGAGCAGACGATGCTATGACAGTATTGGGCTATAGGAAAATTTGCTACGTCCGGATATTCTTTCAAGGCCTCAATCGAACAGTTTTATCGTACATGAGGTTCAATAATTGAACTGAACTTTCATGTTGTAGCCAAAAGAGGAATCCGTAATCGTCCCAACAACCGTCAAAAATATCAAAAAATTCATTGGAATCGGTCAAAGACACTTTGCCGGCATCACACTCAGTCAACTGATCATCAGCATTCACTAGCAAAATATATATTTCATTTCGTCAGAAATCACATCAATGATTCGGTTGCGGAAATCTCCCGGTATCTATCTTCCCTTAAAACCATGGTTACTTCCACTTGCTATTGCTAGCCTAAAAATAAGGTTCACTTAGCAAAAAGTTTCTTATTTGGGTGGTGCATTAAGGGGGATGTCTAGGCATGTATAAAATTGTAATTTAAGAGGTAATAGGCTAATAAATATGCTTTTGAGAAGTAATTTAAATCAGCTAGCTGACATGAGGATCCAAAAAAGAGTTTGCCAGAAAAAAGTAGCTTCTAGTGTACATTGAGGTTCTGAGGTTTTTCTAAAGCATCTAAGCTAGTAGTTCAGCTAAGATATTGTAAGAAAATTTAGACTTGAAGGACTCATTTAGTTCAGTGGTACTGAAAGCAGACTTGGGCCTTTTCACCTTAATGAGGGTTAGGTTGGTTAGAATGGTGAAATTCTGAGAGAAAATAATTAGACTTCCTAGATTTCGGCTTCTTAAGGCAGCTTATTTGGAGAGCTTGAAGGACGGTAGACATGATTCGTGGCCAAATCAGGTCCAGAAAATACTGGACCTTTATGGCCTTTTAGAGATGCGGAATGAAGGAAAAGGCCAAATGGGTGAAAGCGTGTCAGTATGGAAGGAAGTCCTGCAAACCCTGAATGACCAAGAAATCCAATAGTGGCAAGCTCACAGGGACCAATCTATGTCTTTGAGTTTTTACTCCCAAGCAAAAGATTGTTGGAAGGAAGAGGTTTATTTTAAATTTGGGTTGAATAAAGAGGATTTGAAGAATTTGTTGTTGGCAAGAGGGGAGAGCTAGGACTTAGGTGAGAGAAGGGAAATTTTGGAACAGTTTAGGCTGGTGACTGGTCCCTATTTTTGTCCTTTGTGTGGATGTGAGAATGAAAACTATTTCATTTTGTATCCGAGCGTGATGGTTAATTGAGCAGCTGGCTGAGAGGAACGCATGCGCTATTTAACAGTTGTGTAAGCTTCTTCGTTTAGGGATTAAACATAGGGAATCATGTTTGAGGGGGTAGCTTGTTTCGGTTTTTAGGTATTAAATTTTATTATGATTGGTATTTATTGGTTAATATGTTAGACCTAGACGTGCTTCTTTTTTTGTCTTTTGTTGTTCTTTTTTTTTCTTTTTGATTTTTATTATCTAAAGTTGTATTTTGTTCCTGAGCTTTGTTTGTATACTGTAATCTGTGTTGCGATGGCCCAAAGACTTTTTGCAATAAATCTTATCTTATAGCCGATTGCTACATCTTAAAATAGCCCCATTTTTTCCCCACCGATTGGTTAGCATCTGCCGTGAAATAATAATAATAAAAATAAAATAAAATATAAAATATAGTGCGAATATACATCGTAGGCCGTATATTCCTCCATCATGGGGGTTGATGGTAATTCAGGTGATGAATGTTTGGGAATGAGGTAAGTATTTTTAATTGTTTTAAACAAAATATTCTGATTTTTAAAAGTTTTTTTTAAGTATTTTGTATTGTGATTTTTAAAATTTTTGTGGTATTTTCATAGAAAAAATGAAAAAAAGAAAATTGCCCCCACCCCTAAATTTGGAAAAATAAATTTTACCCCCCATCTCCTCAATTTTCACGAATTACTACCCCCACATGCAACGCCTAACATCTTTTCTTTCAGTATTCTTGAGTGTGATTAATATAAACTAATGACTAACGATTCTCATGACTGTATAAACTTACCATTCTAGCATGTTTGCAAACGTTATTCTTGACATTTGCCCTATACGAGCAGAACGGACATCCAAAGGGCTTGGACGCAGTATGCACAATCTCATGCCTTTGCAACTTCGCAAAAGTTTCAAACTCCTTACCACAGACTTTACAGTCAAATTGACGCTTCTGATGACGCAGTCTTAGGTGGCTCTGTAAATATCGGTGGACCTTGAATGACTTTCCACAGAGACTGCAGAGAAAAGGTGTTTGGTTTACGTGTTGGGTCATGTGGGACTGGAAGAACGAAGCAACTATAGTTTTGTTACAAACAGGACACTCGACCACTTTCTTCCCGTGACATTCCCTTTCGTGGATCCGTACTTCTCTCAGTGTACCAAAAAATGAACACTAAAAGCAAAAATAACAGTGAATAAGGACTGCATAGGGGGCCCACGTTAAAAGAAAACAGGCAATTATAAAAAAATTAAATCAATAATATATTACAATACTTGCAGATAACAAGTAAATAATTATTACGTTTGTAAATAATTATTATATACATTATTTTTTAAACTTCATAGTTTTAGAAATACTTTTAAATTATCTAAATTATTTCGATGGTTTAATTTGGATTATTCGTTTTAAATATAATCAAACATATTCTATTAATTTACTATTCTGTAAGCATTTGTTTGGCTCTATTCACATGAGACCTCTTTTATTCAGCCACCTTGTTTGACCGGCGATTATCACACAACCTGTACAGTATAAAAGATCCAAAGGCAAACTGGCCAGCCGTGACAAAGCAAAGAAATGAATATAAAGGCGACAAACGGGTCTAGGGCTAGTAAATGAAAGCGAAGAGAAACAAGAAAAATCCAACGGATATTTGGCCCGTATATAACAAGCGTCTTCAGCGTAACAAAAGAAGAAACTAGAAACTAAAAAAAAGTATAACTAAAAACATAAATAAAACTAAAATAGAGTAATATATAATATACAATTACTTACATTTATGATTTGCGGTTACCTTCATCAAATACACGAAAATAAGCATAGGTACTTTCGTTTGTTTAATAAAGATAGCTGCAAATTGTAAATATAAGTAATTGTATATTATATATTTTATGTTACTCTGTTTTGGTTCTATGTATAGTTTTTAGTTTGAGTTGCTAGTTTTTTTTTGTTTTGTTTTTTTACACTGAAGACGCCTTGTTACATACGGGCGAAATATTCGTTAGATTTTTCTTGTTTCTCTTCGCTTTCATTTACTGGCCATAGACCCGTTAGTCGTCTTTATATTGATTTCTTTGTTTTAGCCTACGAGGTGTATCATATAGACAAGAAATACAAACTACAAAACATTCAATGATGTCAGTTATTGCAAGATGCATACAAAGGAAGAAACAAATGCAAGCATTCTTTTTTGGAAGGGGGAGGGGGACTTTAAAAATAAAAAGTTGACGAAATGGGCATAAGACACTATAGGAAAAAATAATATATTCTCTAAGTAAGTGTACCTTTTCAGATTATTACCCTTTAGTATACAATAAGATTAGCATACAACAGGCTAGAATATTTCTTTAGTTATATTAATTTTCAAATAAAAAATAATTCTTAAACAAAATCACATTCTTGTGACAAAAAAGACAATCGACATCTTTCTTACCGTGGTAATTCCGTCAGGGATTCAAACTTGACCCCAATATACCAACCAAGAAACACAAAAAGCAAAAGAATAAACAAAAAAAGGTCAAACACGCATATGACACATTCCTAGGTTACAGAATTTTTTTTTGGAGGAGCATGGTAAGCCTTAGAAATGCTCATTCGATTAAAACTCTAGTAAAGACCCTTATCCTAGATTCAAAGAGAGCTAGACAATGAAACTTGCCGCCACAAGCAATAATTGGGAGGTGCATGAAACCTAGAATTTAAGATTGGATTCTTAAATTTGTCTCATTGGGACATCAGGAAATTTTATATTACCCATATTGTTATTGTTATTGTCATTATTGTCAGCTACCATATGCAATATTTGGAAACTGCCTCAACAAAAATTTTGGTTGCCAATATATTTACCCAAATTATGGATTTCTATGTCGCTAAAATTGTCATTCTTATTGTTAAATTGTCATAAGAACCTAGAATTCAGGATTTGCGAATTAGGATTGAATTCTTAAATTTCTGTCATCAGGACACAAGCCAGAAGGGGTTGTCAGATCTAAAACATCTTGGTTAAGTGGTCTTTTTTTGCCTTTTCGGTGACAGGATACATTCCGATCTCAGTAGGGGAGAGGGAGGAGAGGAAAAGAGGGGTTTCAACTCATGTCTTCATGACAACTAAATAAACAGGTGTACTATGGGGAACGGAAAGAGGAAAGAGTTAGTCTAATAGTTATTGTGCTCCTTGTGCATACGCCTGTATGTTACAGACTAAGCAAAATTTAGTAAATATTTCTCCTACATACAGTTTTTCAAACTACAGTTATGGGTGGAACTAAAAACTTCACTAGATTTAGTTTGGAATAGATATTCGGTTAAATATCTTTTTTTAAATATTTAATCAAACTAATACAACAAGCCAAAGAAAAGGAATGGGATAAAACAATCATATACCCATGTTGCATACCTCGGTAAGCAACGGTACGGTAGCTTCTAATAGACACCATTATCCTAATAGCCACCAATATCTAATATCTAGGATTCCCGACAGCTTTCAGTAAACGGTCTGAAAACCCAGCTTTATTTTCAATTGGATATTTTAACTGAATATCCGTCTTTATTCATTACTATCCTTATATGGTACATCACACAGGAAAAAGCCAATCGCCTTTTGCTAGTAGGATCAGTAAAGAAGAAACCGCAAGGAATCAGATAGCGAAGTCAGGGTCCTATGGACCAGAGTTCGTTCTTTAGCATAAATTCCCGTTTAACCTTCATAGGCTCATACACTCTAAACTAACACGTTCCATTATTCAAATGACTTTACTTTAGTTTATAAGGATATAAATATGTGTTTGGCAACTGCTGCCTCATTCCCTTCGATTTTACTGCTCCAATTAATCCAATTAATCCATTACATCCAATTGAAATTATTTGTGATCGGATCAGATTAAAATAGGATGTTAACAAACAAATTCTTTCTCTTGTGCTGCAGAAATAATAAAAGCAAAGAAATTTTGACTGTTTAAGTAAAAATGTAATATCAACCAAAAAAGGAAGCGCCCCCGGGTGGGCTCGAACCACCGGCAACGCGTATTAACGAACAACTGAAGGCGCAAGATCGTAACCCAACGCGCAAGTATGTAGAGTAAGACATTACGCTAAGAAGGCTTATTTGTTATGTGCATTATACTACTACTAAAAACTCACTGCAGCACCAAGCCGCCTGAGGCCAACACAGCTACGCATGCTCCTCCTCCAACCTAATCTATTCAAGGCCTCCCTTTTTACACCCTCCCAGGAAGTTCCCATTTCCCTTAAATCTTTATTTGTACAGTGTCTAATTTATTGTATAATGTATTTATTGTATGATGTGCTTTATACTCTATAATATGTAAATATGCGTGGGATCCCTTTCACTTTGGTCTCTCCAGCCTATAATCATTTTTGATGGAACTGATGAACTAACTAGGCTAACAAGGTTTCTCTAACACTTTGATCTCTCAAACCTGTAATTGTATGTGATGAAACTGATGAATTAACTAGGCTATCAAGGTTTATCTAACACTTTGGTCTCACAAACTTGTAATTATATTTGATGAAAGGGGGAGGTTTGCTAGCTGATAAGTGGACGGTGGTGTCACTCCTCTCTGTCAACTTGTACAGACGGTTGTCTAATTTCGTATCTTCCGCTCTTCTTCAGTTGTCTTACTGGAGAGAATCCTCCTACGATGGTATCCTGCAGTACCATGGATATAAATGCAGATACCATCAAGAGTTACCAACTGAAACTGTTAAGGCGATGTGACCGGACGCCCTTTTCTATACTGACCGTAGAATGATATTATAAACTAACGTTATTAAAACGTACGTCATCGCATAGTTTTTAATCTTAGCGTCATTTTTGACAACCAATCATTTCATTCTCCATCAAATTGTGTGCGAAGATGCATTTATTTTTCAGCATTTTTTACTTTGAATATTGTGTCTTGTTAATTATAAAAGCGAGTAGATGAAGCAATTTACGTTAAATGAGCCATTAAAGAGCTCTCTATGATGTTCCATTTCACTGATAACAGCTGAAAAAAGAGGGCACATAAATTCTTTCCATTCAAAATAATGATTTTTCTTGTTGCTCAAATCAAGGGACTATATTTTGGTCAAGGCAACTCCAGTGGTGTACTTTTTTCAATCCGATGCCATTTTTAGGAATTTCAGTCTATTTGTATTGGTTACTTTGGGCCGTGGTTCATACTTTACTAAGTTACAGCTACCACTGCAACCACGAACCACTACGCAATGTACTTTTTTTTCGACACACTTCTCAACATTTACTTAAAGTTTCAGCTTAATACCCTGTCTGAACAAAAGGCAACTTGCATAAGCTACAGGCCTAACCAAGGAAGTTATGAGATCAGAAAGGGACATAGGGCACAAAAAAAAGACAGTCGACAGTTTTATTACCGCGGTGATTCCGTCAAAGATCTACAGGTGACCCAACATTCCAACAGAGGAACACAAGCAGCAAAGAATAAACGAAAAAAGGTCAAAACACATATAACACCTTCCTAGGTTACATTAAGTTTTTTAGAGGAGCGTGGTAAGGCTTAAAAATAGAAAAAAAAAATGTAAATGCGAAAAATAAATATAAAATAAATAGTAGATTCATTGCATTCAGACTCCAACAAAGAACTTTGCCCTAAATTCAGAGAGATTAAGGCAAAGAACTTCGCCGCTAAAGGTAATATTTGTAAAGTGCTTCAATAAAAGTTTTAGTTGCCTATAGATTTACACGGGAATTTATTATCACCAAATTCTCATTGTTATTGTCAAATTATCATAAGATTCACGATTTTAGGATTTAATAATAAGGATTGGATTTTTAAATTTGTGTGGCCAGAACATCTGGAATTTTATATTACCCAAGTTGTCATTGTTATTGTCAAGAGTCTTGAGAACCGAGAATCCAGGATTTACGAAATAGGATTGGATTCTTAATTTTCTATCATCAGGGCACAAACCAGAAGGGTTTGCCAAAACTAAGCCATCTTGGTTAATAAAAAGAGTTAGTGTTCAATTTTTTTTCCTTTTGGGTGACCAGGTACATTCTGACCTCAGTAGGGAAGAGGGAGGAGAGGAAAATAGGGTTTTTAAATCATGTTTCTAGGACAACAACATAACAAGGTGTGCTATGGGGAACGGGAAGGGAAAGAGTGATTCTCCTAGTTATTGAGCTCCTTTTGCGTACGCTTGTGTGCTATATTCTAAGAAATATTTAGTGAATATTTCTCTTACATACAGTTTTTCAAACTAGATTGATGGTTGCAACTAATAGTTTCCCTACATTTAGGTTGGGGTAAATATCTACTTCTACGGCACTATTTTTGATTAAGTTATTTAATCAAACTAGTATAATAAGCCAAAGAAGAGGAAACCAACAATGGTGTATGGGCACCAGCAGGGGGACAGAGGGCATGGGCCCCCTGTAAATTTGGGACTATAAAGTAATTACAAGGAAACTAAAGGAAGAAAGAGCTGAATAGGGATAAACCATGGAAAAAATTTGGGCTGCCTGCCAATAGATTTTTACCCTTATTTAAACAAAAAAACAAATTTTTTTAACTGAAAGTAAGGAGCGACATTAAAACTTAAAACGAACAGAAATTACTCTGTATATGTAAGGGGCTATTCCCTCCTCAGTGCCCTGCTCTTTACGCTTAAGTTTGAGTTTTTCTCTCAACTTTTCTTTTTAAAACAGTAAAAAACTTTAGCGTTCTATGAATCAGTTGTATTCTGGTGGCTCCAAAGTTATTCTGCAAAATTTCACGTTTCTAGCTTGAATGGTTTGGCTGTGAATTCTCCAGAACGAGAGATAAATATACAGACACATACTTGGTTTCACATCTATACTACTACTACTACTACTAAAATTTCTCTTATTCTGCAAAAATTTCTCGTTTCAAGCTTGAATATTTAGCTGCAAACCCATTCCAAGGACAGATAGATAAAAAGACAGATATAAACTTGATTCTATGTGTATAGACTAGAAAGAGTTCTAATGAGATACCTTTGCACAGCTGACACTTCCACTATGTTCGTTTCTTGTGTGTTTTTTCAAATGAGTCCCATTTCTGAACGTGGCTCCACATGCTTCACATAATAAACTCCCTCCACGTTGTTTCCTACATCCTTCAGTCAATTGCTCTCCACCCAACCCTTCTCTTCGTTCATCTCCTATTAAAAAGCGAAGAAATCAAGACATTAAAGGGCAATAAGGAAGTTGTATTTGCACAGTTTCAGGGGGTATTAAACTGGGATGGGAGGAGGTAAATACATAGGGAGTTGCAATAAGGGGATGTTATTCGACAGTTGCAGGTGGCGTTAAACGGGAAGGGGAGACTTAATAAGGAAGATTTAATTGTATAATTTCAGGTGGCAGGAAATGGGAAAGGAAAACACTTCCAGATTTACATTATGAAAATGACTTGAGTACTCAAAGTTGAAGCCGATTTTTTGGTTAGATTATCATAAACTCACCCAAATAACACCCGATTATTTCTCTTATATAATTAGATGTTCTAGATTTCTCTCGTCAGGCCCTACGTCTGAAGGTGTTCTGATTTTACCTGCTCCTCTTTTGATATTCCAGGATGAGAAATCTTCTTCTAAATTCTTGTCATAAAAGTACGTTGAAAAAGGGTCTATCCGACCAAATTTAAACTTTGTGAAAAGAATGAGCGGCCGCCTAGCTTTACTTTTTGGATGTCTAGGCAAAATATTCTATCTGCAGGGATTGGAGGGGGCCTTAAATTAATGTCTTCACGATACCCATCAGAAAATGTAATCTGATCTCACTCAAACTTTCCAGGAAATAAGAGCTAGTGTTCAAGCTCTTCAAAGGATAGGATCACGATACAATCTTAGAACGGGATGCAGAGGGTAGGAGATCCTATTCAGGCCTACTCATAAAATGAGTTATCGAACCTAAAATAAACTTGGTGAAAAGTATGAGTAAGTGTCTTAACGGTGGCTATTGGGTTTTTGCACCTATTCCACCCTCTAAGAGGATAGAGGCTATTTATACATTTTTCACCGTGACATCTAGCAGAACAATTGGTTGAATATTAAACAAACTTGGAGGAGAGTAAGACAGCGTGTTCTAGTTCTGCTTACTGGGAACTGATCCTGGCTAAGTAAAGGTCCATAAATTCTTATCTAAGACATTTATTTGATGGCTCATATGGTCTTACCAAAGCTTAGTGGGAGCTAAGAACAAATGCCCCAATAGTTTGTTTTTGAGAATCAGGATCCCTCCGCATTCTTTGGAAGGAGGGGAAAGAACACCAAAAATTTCTAGTCGTCAGACGTTTCCGATAAAGCCGTCATATCTCAATTAACATCATTCGACATAAAGAACTACTGTTCTAACTGCGCCCATTGCATATCTAGATCCATTCCGACCTCCGTGAGGGATACGAGAAGAAAAATCCGAAATCTACTATCAACTCGTTTAACAGAATTGGACCTCATATCCCGCCCAAACTGGAAGAGATTAAGAGAAAGCTAATTCCTCTGATACTGGATTTGGCAGTCTTTACCTGACTCGACCATTGATGTTTTTCCTCAATTTTCAACATCATCACTGCCATTAGAATGAATATCCACTAGCAAGAGTTGGTGTCCTACTTGCACCTAATTCTGGCATTAACCCGGCCTCTCTGAGTAAAATTAAATTACAAAAAAAGATTTGTTTTCAACTGTAAGCAAGAAGCGACATTAAAACTTAAAATGAACAGAAATTATTTCGTATATATATATATATATATATATATATATATATATATATATATATATATATATATATATATATATATATATATATATATGTATGTATATATATATATGTGTATATATATATATATATATATATATATATATATATATATATATATATATATATATATATATATATATATATATATATATATATATATATATATATATATATATATCTATATATATAAAAATAAGTTGTCTGTCTGTCTGTCTGTGGATCAGGTGACGTCATGTTTCTGTGTCGGCTGACGTCATGAAATTAGTTGTCGTCATTTTTGCTATGGCGGTGACGTCATTAATGGTATTTAAGACATGCGTTCACGGAAAAATGTTTAATTGTAAAATGACTGAAGAACCTACAATGGCAACAGCCGAGGAAGCTGCTCAAAGAGTCTATGCCAAAAAACTTGCTGCTGATAGAGAAAGTAAGAAAAGAAAGCGTGCCGAGGAATCGCAAGAACAGCAAGAAAACAGGCTTGCAGCTGATAGAGAAAGTAAGAAAAGAAAGCGTGCCGAGGAATCACAAGAACAGCAAGAAAACAGGCTTGCGGCTAAAGAACGCAAAACCGCGCAGTTAGATGAAAATCCACCTGGAAAGCGAGAGTCAAAACATATCAAAACTGAAAATGATAGCGATGATGATTGGGTTTGGGATTTTGACTTGGATAAGGTCATCAATGCCTACCAGATTTAAGTTAAAAAACAAATGTTCGGCGATATGTACTTGATAGTGACGCTGAAAAATAAAGAAGAAAAAAAACTGAAAAAATGTAAAAAACTAAAAAAACTAAAAAGAAAAAACACTCAAAGATAAATTACAGACCGGGACACAAATGACGACCGACACAGAGGGAATATAAATGACGACCAGGAACCTCAAAGAAAAATTACAGACTGGGACACCCGGACACAAATCACGACCGGGAATATAAATGACGACCGGGACGCAGGGACACAACTACAACGGGGACGCCGGGGGCACAGGCGGGATATATAATTGACGACCGAGACACAGGGATTGTTTGAATAGAAATTACAGACCGGGACATCGGGACACAAATGACGACCGGGACACCGGGAATATAAATGACGACCGGGACACTCAAAGAGAAATTACAAACTGGGACACCGGGACACAAATGACGACCGGGACACAGGGAATATAAATGACGACCGGGACACAGGGACTCATCATTAGAATAATGAGGTATAGATCTGAATACGGATTGTTTTTCCCATGGACAATTATATGTTGCATGTTCAAGAGTCAGTAAACCTGACAGTCTATTTATATGCATAGACAATGGGACAGCGAAGAATATTGTATATTCGCATGTTTTACGTAGTTAAATACATATATATATACATGTATATATATATATATATATATATATATATATATATATATATATATATATATATATATATATATATATATATCTATCTCTATTCACAGGTGGGACACAGGGACACAACTACAATGGCGCGTAACTAATATGGCACGTAACGACTTACGCACGCGGGGGGGGGCTTGGGGGGCGCGAAGCGCCCCACCAACTAGGTTTTGGGGTGGCGCGAAGCGCTACCCCAACAGCTAGTATATATATATATATATATATATATGAGTATATATATATAGTATATAGTATATATATATATATATATATATATATATATATATATATATATATATATATATATATATATATATATATATATATATATATATATAGTATATATATAGTATATATATATATATATATAGTATATATAGTATATATATATATATATATATATATATATATATATATATGTATATATATGTACATATATATATATATATATATATATATATATATATATATATATATATATATATATATATATATATATATATATATATATATATATATATATAGTATATATATATAGTATATATATATATATATATATATATATATATATATATATATACATATATATATATAGTATACATGAACTAGTATATATATATACATATGTATATATATATATATATATATATATATATATATATATATATATATATATATATATACAAATATATTACAAATATTATATTACAGCTATTAAGTCTATATAGGAAACGAATGTCTGTTTATGTTTGTGTCGTGTATTCATCACTACACTCTTCATCCGTTGGCCAAAACCACTTTAAGAAGCACATTCTTGCGTAGTTTTTAGTATACCCCCCCCCCCAAGGCTGGCTTAATCTTTTGTATACTTTTCGCACAAGAACACCCAGCTGGTAACTAAATAGTCCTAACCGAATTTTGTATGTACTTTTGGATTATAGTAGACCTAACTTACTAGATTTGGTTTTTGCAATTTTTCCTTGATTTAAATCAAATTTTTGAAAATAGTGTTCTGCGCTCTTTTCTTAGTCGGGTGGTAAACCTGGCTAGAACCAGCTTAAAAATTACGACGATTCGCTACGCTAGAAAAATATGTCATTCATATCCGTTGGAATCAAGTCTTCTACTTCATGGGTACACGCCATAACTAAGGCTATGGCTAGCGCCAAATTGGGGATTTGAAATTGCATGGTGTCATGAATTATGAAAAAAAAACAACAAAAAAACATACTAGTGATATTTAGCTCCTCCAAGCAGCGATTTTGAGATTCAATGGGATACTGAACACATTTATTCGTCAAATCCATTTGCCTGTTCTTCTTATAAAGCCTGCCACGATCAAATATGTCATCAGACTGAAAAAAAAAACATGACCAGAATAATTCTCAGGAGAAGGTCAAAACATATTCAAAAGAGAAAAGTTTAAAATAAAGATAAAAAATTATTTTTAGAATGGCATAAGCAAGCTAAAAAATCCCTAATTTACATTTCTTCTCACAAAAAACCCATAATAATGCAATACAAAAAAAAAAAAATTGAAAAGTTGAAAATTTTATATAATTATAAAGCTTATTTAAAGATTGCCTTCATAAGCAAACAATCCGTAACTCATATTTCTCGTAGGAAAAAAAAACGATAGAATAATGATGCAATAAAAGAATGTAGAAAAAATAATAAACACACACTCAAATAAACTACCCACTACCTATACCCTTTAGTTGTTCCCCCTACAAGCACAGGCCATAGACCTTTTATGAGGCCAGTTATGATTGAATTGAGATTTTTTTGTAAATTTTGAAAAAAAATTGATTGATTGATTGACCAAAAGGTAAACGTTTAAAATAAAGAAAAAATTGATGATCATTGGTATTTTTTTCGAATGGCACTTTTTTCAATTTGGTATTTTTTTATTTTTTCCATTGAAAAGAAAAAATACCGTAGTCGTATACATGGGGATGACAGATCAAATTTAAAATCAGCAATATTTCATTTGCTATTAGAAGAATAAGAACAAAAATTTGGCACTTATAAATTCAGCAGCATTTCAGTTTTAATTAGAAGAACATTGATTATGAATATTCATGAATATGATTATGAATATTGATTATGAATATTGATGAATTCAAGAACAGTTGATGAACTTTTTAAGTCAATGGACCGGTAACTTGCTTCGACTTACAATTCTGAAGAAAATTGTACCACCTTTATTACTCAGTATTACAAAATTCAAGAATAGTGAATGAACTATTTGAGTCAATAGACCAGTAACTTGCCTTGACCCTGAAGTGATAGTTTTGTTTAGTATAAATATAGTTTATTTTGATACGTTAATACCTCTACTGATGATGATGACCGACAATGTCATAGAAAAATCTAGAGCCTTTATATATTTTGGTTTCACTGTCTAATAAAATGGCTTGCTCCTATTTGGAAATCTTATTTGTTTTGTCATTTTATGATCAAAATTGATTTCGGAAACAAAGAATTCCGAACTTGCATTTCTCGTAACAGAAGAAAAGAAAACAACATTAAACACAGTGTAATAAAAAGGTGGAAAATTTAGAAACTCAAAAGAGACCAACAATCAAAAGAGTCTGTCATTTGAAATCAGTAGGAGAGAAATACTTTATAAACTACTGCTACTACTAATGACAACCCATCGCAGCACCAAGCCACCTGAGGTCAACACAGCTACGCACACTCCTCCTCCATCCCAATCTTTTAAAAGCCTCACTCTTTATATCCTATCAGGAAGTTCTCGTTTCTTTTAAATCTTTATTTATGAAATCCTATTACCCAAGACAAGGACGACCTGCTTTCCGTTTAGCCCTAGACGGTTGGCCGAAAAGGGCAATCTTCGGCATTCTGTCATCTTTCATCTACAGAACGTGGCCAAGCCATCTCAACCTTTCTTTCATTATAACCATAGAAAGCGGGATTGAATCACATTTTTCGCACAGCCTACTGTTTGAAACACGGTCAGTCAGCCGGGTACCCAGAACAATCCATAGGCAATTCATCTGGTAAACATCTAGTAAATCTTCGTCCGCTTTTCCGAGCGCCCATCCTTTAGAGCCATATTTGACCACTGTCATCACTGTAGCTTCCTATATTCTCATCTTGGTTTTCAGACTTATCTTTCTATTCTCCCAAACTTTTTTTTAACTGTAAAAAAATACCCCGAACCTTGGCTATTCTACTTTTAGCATTTTCACTGCTCCCACCATCTTTACTAAAAATACTACCAAGGTAAGTAATGCTACCCACCTGATCAATCTTTTCGTTACCAACGTCACATTATCGTCTTCACTTATTCCTAGCCTTAGTTACTTAGTCTCTTTAACATTAATTTTCAAATCTATTCTAGCACCCTGAACTCACAAAACCTCTAAAAGTTCATTCATTTTGCTCACACTTTCATCTAGGATGCTAAAATCGTCATCATAATCCAAGTCCAGGAGATTTTTTCTTTCACATTTGATTCCGTGATCTCCTATTGCCTTTCTTGGGCTCCTTAAGAAAAATCCCATCAAAAATGAGCCATATAAAGTGGGATAGAACAGAACCCTGCTTAACTCCTGATTTAATACAAAACCAACTGCTAACCTCATTTCCTACCATAACCGCAGCGGTATTATTCTCATACGCAGTACTAATCGTTTTAATGTATTTTTCTAGTATACCATATAAGGATAAGACCTTTGCTAAAGCTCTTCTATCAACATAATCGAACGCTTGCTCATAATCTATAAAACTGAGGACCAATGGTGTTTGACAACTAAGGCACTTCTCAATTATTAACCTAAGAGTGAAAATTTGGTCGACACAACCTCTACCTTTTCTAAGACCGCACTGTTCTTCTCTTAAAACTTTGCCTACAGCACCTCTCAGTCTAAAAAGTATGATACTACTAATTAATTTGCTACCTACAGAGACCAGACTAATGCCTCGATAATTACGACACTCACTCTTATCATCTTCCTTATACAGTAGGTTTTCCTAGGGTCTCCTAATTAAGGTTTTCCAAAAATCGTTGGGTACTTCACCTTTTTCAAAAATCATGTTCATAACCTTCAGTAGCTTATTTTTAACCTCAGAGCCACCATATTCAAGAAACTCATTTACCACACTATGAGTACCTGGAGCCTTAAAAATTTGCATAAAGTATAAATCTTCAAAAAAAGGAAAAGGTTAAAAGGTTAAAAGAAAAAGACTTCAAAAAGGTTAAAAGACCGAGACACCATAAAGAGGTCTCTCCCCGTTTCATATCAAGAAACGAGTTCTTTTCTAATCATTTCGTCAATCATTTCGTCAATCATTTCGTTAATCATTTCGGCTATTGATCCCTTCAATTAACTGTCTAACATATTTTTAAACTTAAAAGCGAGGCGAGCTAAGAAACTAGTGGAAAATCAGGTATTTTTGAAGTTTCTAGGGTCTAAAACTAATTTACTCAAAAATATTATTCATGCAGATAATTGTCACCCTTTATTTTTTTTTTTTTTTTTTTTTTTTTATTCTGAAAAATACAGCTATGCAATACGTTTCCAAACCAAGAACATGTAGCCATCTCTCAAAAGCTCTCCGATATCAAAGGCGCGTTACAACTTGATCACAGTCTAAGATGACGTGTATAGCCTTTGATTTTTTTTTTTTTTTATCAAATGCCATTCTTCAACTTTTTGACAAACATTTATTTACTCATCAAATCGAAAATAGGTGAAGCCAAAGATAAGAAGAGAAATATCACTAAAGAAAATAGATAGGAACACAAAAAAATGAACTGACAAAAAAAGAGGGAAAGATAAGACCAAAGAAAAAGAAAAAATCAAAAAAAAACCTTGGAATTGAAACAAAGGCTGATCAGAATTGGGTTAGCCTTGTTTTCATGTTAACACGGTACAAAAATAAAGAAAATAAATCCCAGAGAGTCTATTCTTAGGTCATTACTTTTGAAATTTCCCATGGGAGGGGGATGTTCACACTTCGAACCTCATTTAAGACAGGATTCTGACATTTGACTTTTTTAATTAGACATTTTGTCTAATTAATAATATTTCAGATAATGAATACGGTTCATTTGAAAAGTTTAATGAAATGAGAAAATTCCAAAAAAAATCGGAACGAGATGGACTTTTCCGGAATTATTTCCGGGAAATCTGTAAGAGCTACGGAATTTTGTGCTCCGGTTCTCGAAGAGACAAATGAAAGTTCTACATGAGTTCAGCATAACTGTATTTCTAACAAGTTTATTTCCGAAGCTAGGGTCGTCTTAACTTGACGCCAAACATCGAACGCACAGTTTCTAAGAAAAAAACGGTTTTATTTTTTTTTATGGAAAACTGTTAGAAATTTTAGGAACTTCTCTGGAACTTTTTTACTCTGTTTCACGTTTCCCTTCCCTCTGAAAAATCTCAAATTTTTAACTCTTACCACTTCGGAGCTACAGGTCGCTGATAACGGTGAAAAAAAAAAAAAAAAAAAAACTACAAAAGCAGTAGTGTTGCTCCGCAACACAATTAAGTTATATTTCAACTTAACATATGCTTAACAAGCTAAATTCCTGTGTTTACCAGCAATAAAGTTGTCAAAGAAAGGGCAGGACCCTTTCCAACAAAGCAAACCTAATATAACAAAGTGATTATAGCCCTTTAATAGTAGTTTAACATTTGCTAAGTAGACCAATCCCACTTGATATTCGTAAAAACTTAAACTTTACTCGTATTCTGATTGGTAGATTATCTTTAGCTGGCCAATCATGGACCATTCTAGACGCAAAATAGCTTACGTTACGGCATAATATCGCGAACCATATTGGCGCTCTCAAAACATTCCTTAAAACCGCTAAGAGTCGCACTACATAGATGTTACTAAGTAAAATCGACTTCTACTTAGCACTTTACTTTATCTACCTTAATCGCAAGTCACAGAAAAATCAACACAGCAGCAACAAAACAGAATTTCTGGATATACCACTAATCATTTGGAAAATAAATAAACAAGTTTTCAATAGAATATCTTTCACGCTTGAACACAGCTTGAACCTCCATTCCGTGTTTTAATCTTTGAATTGTCTGCTTATGACAATTACTGACGATTGTGATGATTTTCGACTATGAGTATAAGGGTTTTTATGGATTTTTATGTCATCCTAGTGTAAGAGGACTTGTTTCAGTGTGCAAGGTTATACTCAAATTAAGGTAACTTAACCACTCAGTGAAGTGAACTACGTACACAGTGTATGTAGTGTACACAGTGTGGAAACCTTCTATAACAAAAATTATAAAAACTCTGGAAAAGTAGTAAAGGAGAGAGAGAGAGAGAAAAAAAAAGAAAAAAATATTCTCAGAACACACAGACTGAAAAATACAAAACTGGAAAAATACGAGAAATGAAAAAGGAAAATTAGAACAAACATAATCATAAAAAGAAAAATAAACAATTAGAAACAGTTCAACATACTATAGAATATCTTTATAGGAAGGATATGACAAGTGATGGACCTAGTTAATTAACGGTGCCAATGGAAAATTAGGAATTTTACTATTCCTTTGGAAACGGTTATGAACATCTTCCATTTTATGAAGTATAATAAAAATAATAAATACCACGGAGGCAATCGTAAAAAAAAAACTTTACAAATTTAAAATACACTGAATTAAAAGATCTTTTTTCTCTACAGGGGAAAAACAAAACAGGGACCAAAAAGAAAATATGAGGGCCAAAGAAAGCCTTATAAAGGTGGCCTAGTGAGCGTAAGTCGAACTGATCTTTCACTCGGGCAAGTTCTCCATATGTCTATCTTACTTTTTCTTTGAGACTATGGATTATGAGATGTTTAGTATCGCAAATAGTTTTGCCATAAGGAAGGCCAAAATATCTTTTTCTGGAAAGATATTTTTTTTTCTGGAAATACAGTTCTATCTATATTAATAGAAAGAGGACCTCTAATCTCTCGATTAATACCAAAAATTAAAAAATAAGTTTTTGGCGGTGCAATTATTAACCCTATTGATTTTTAACTCCTAGAAATCGAGATTACAGCTTCCTGCAACCCAGATAGATTCTCACCTAATAATAGGGTAATAGGGTCATCAGCGTATGAAATATGACTGATATCAAGGCCATCTAGAGTGACCAAAGTATGCAAAATCGTTGTAGCCAAGCGAAGACCAATATTGAAAATTGTAGGACTAATCACAGACCCCTGTTTAATCCCTCTCCTAAGGGGCATCTTGCTCGAAATTGGACGGGCAACTCCGATTCGAGTGGTGGAACTTTTGTACCATGACCAAAGAGACTTGCAAATGAAAGGATTAATCACAGATTTCAAGAGAGATAAATGAATTATGAGTCAATAGGAAGTCAGATGCTCCAGACATATCGAGTGCACAGGCCAATAATTCTTTCTTGGAGTACTCATACTGACGAAGAAATGAAAGAAATGTTCCGTGAGCATTCTGAACACCAAGACGTCTACAGAACCAGAACTGATTATCCCCCGTACTTGCTCTATCATAAACATGGTCAAAAATATTTTTTTCTAAAAGCTTCCCAAGACTTGATCTACACAGGCATGGCTCTAACAACTGACACCACGATTCTAACAGCTGCCGCCACAGAGGACTCGTTTTTCATGTGGAGGATTGTCTTATCTTTCTTGTTAATAAGTCTCTTTATACCATCTACTTTTAGATTTTTTATAAATTCCCTTTGTTTAAATCTTTGTAGATCTTTGGAGAAAGTTCAATATACTGCTGATAAGTGAAGTATATACGGATGATGAATAAACTAATTATTGAAACCCATTTTTTTGAAAACTAAGCGTCTTGAACCGTCATTGGAAAGAACTAAAAAAATTAAACTGAATATTTTGATATACAATGTTACGAATTCCTGAAACCTCAGCAATTTGATTTCACTGTAATTCTTATTTTCAGTGTTGTAACTAGAAAAGAAAATATTTGTAATATAATTTGTTTTCATTAAAGCGCAAATGACACAGTAGGCTTTAGACTTTTAGTGTTAGGGAAGGGGGTAGGAGCCAAACTCTCAATTAAACAAGTAACTAGTAGAATACAATTATTTTAATTAAACAAGTACTGCGAGCAATTTTAAAAAACCTACTCAGTTAAGTAAATTGCCAAAGAGCATGTCGGACAACAGTCATTGAAAAAAAGAAAACCACCGTGTTTTACTCCGTTATGAAATAATATGTTTCAAAATTTTGTCGGTTTCTACATTTTTCTTAATGTATCTTTGGAGAAAATTCAATATACGGCTGATAACCAATCCAACCTCCATGTTCAGTCCATGTTTTACATTTCAACCCCATACACTATTCAATAATCAACGTAATGGGTAATGCAATGCGAGTCTAAAACTGCCGTAAACCAAAGTCACGGGCAAAAGGTTTGGAAAGTAACTCCAAGAATTTCAATACGCAACTCAAGTGATAATAGTGCTGAATATTGACGTAGAGCCACAATCCATAAATAATCCTTAAGTCACAATCCCTTACAAGTTTATAAATTCATCTATAAGTTCAAAAGTATTTCACTTGTTATTTATTCCAAATTAATGTAGAGCCACAATCCATAAATAATCCTTAAGCCATAATCACTTACAAGTTTATAAATTCATCAGAAAGTTCAAAAGAATTTCATTTGTTACTTATTCCGAATAGGTACAGAGGTACAGAGTTACTTAGGTTACAGAGTTACATAGGTAATAGGTACAGAGTTACTCTGGCTTAAATTCATTTTTTTTTTTGTTAACTGGTCAAATACCAAAAGAGAATTTTACCGACTTTACTAAACAAAGTAATTCTAACCGATCATTAGAGGGGAAGAAGAAAGGGGGGGGGGGGTTAAAGTGAATCACAGTTAAGTTGCATCCTCGTAAGCATTGGGGCCAATAATATGCTTTCTGGACATAACTCTTTAATATAAAATCAAAGTCACATTCTAACACTTCTAACAAACTAAACCGCTTTTTTTTTTAATAGATCTTCGTAAATAATTAAGTAGCTAACCCGGATTACATAACGTAAGCAACCACAGTGAAAATTCTGTAAAACCTGCCGACAACAAACGAATTTTGGCGCGTATATTTTCCCGAGTGTTGAAGTTACCCAAGGGTAATTACTTCGTGCCAAATAGAAAATGGAATAGTTAGACTTTCCGTTTCAAGAATTCACATTGAAATTTGCTAAGAAGAAGAAAATTATAAATTCCGTAGTACCCACTTTTTGGTAGAAAAACTTCTCAAAACCATAATTAAAATTGCTATTATAAACTAAAATATAATCAAAAACCAGAAAATTCTTTTCACATTTCATATTTGGCAAAAAGGTTTAGACAATCTTATCAAGAGAAATTGCAAAATATAATCATTAAAATAAAATTTTGAGGTTTTTTCTGAAAAACAAAGAATCCTACTCGTAAACGCGAATTAGAAGAAATATTATTAGATCCGATGGGTGATTACTCCGTAATAATTACCTCTCACACTATTACCAAGAACAATAGCAAGGCAAGGTAAGTCCATTAATCTTACCTTCTAATTACCTTCTATTTAAGGTTTATGTCTCCCTTTAGGGCTTTGTTGATTAATTACAGTCTTAGCACAAAACTAAGCACCCCCTTTTATCTTACAGAGAGAATTTAAGACCCCTAAATAGAGGGAGTCACGCTATAATGCGAACCAACTTCGCGAGTTTTTAGTCCAGGGTGTGAGAATGGGTTCCAAGATTAATGGAGAACTGTAATTAATCGAGGTTTAAATATGTATGCTTAATTCATTCAAAGCCTCCTTTTTTACACTATCCCAAAAAGTACCTACTTCTCTTTTTTCCTTAAAACATCCTCCCACCCCATCCTTGCTTTTCGTTTGGCCCTAGAAGGTTGGCCAATAGGGACAAACTTTGATAATCCTTCATTCGCAGAATGTGTCCTAGGCATTTCAACCTTTCCTGCATAATAGCCCTAAAAAGCGGGATCTAAGCAAATTTGAAGCAAAAGTTACTTTTTCAGTGATCCGGGTACCCAAAACAGTCCGTAGGTATTTTCTCTGGAAAAAAATCTAGCAAATTCTCCTCCGTTTTTCAAAGTACCAGTACCCATACTTCAGAACCATACTTGACTACTGTCATTACTGTGACTCCCTATATTCTAATCTTGGTTCGTGACCAAGGTAAGTGAAGTCGTCTTTATCAATAATAATACCAAGGTAAGTGAAGGAGTCTTTATCGATAATACTACTAAGGTAAGTGAAGTTGTCTTTAGCGATAATACTACCAAGGTTAGTGAAGCCGTCTTTATAAAAAATACTACCAAGGTAAATGAAGCTGTCTTTATCGATAATACTAACAAGGTTAGTGAAGCCGTCTTTATCGATAATACTACAAAGGAAAGGGGAGACGTCTTTATCAATAATACTATAAAGTGAAGCCACCTTTATCAATAATATTACCAAAGTAGGTGAAGCCTTCTTTATCAATAATACTACTAAGGTAAGTGAAGCCGTCTTTATCAAAAATACTACCAAGGTAAATGAAGCTGTCTTTATCGATAATACTAACAAGGTTAGTGAAGCCGTCTTTATCGATAATACTACAAAGGAAAGGGGAGACGTCTTTATCAATAATACTATAAAGGTAAGTGAAGCCACCTTTATCAATAATACTACCAAAGTAAGTGAAGCCGTCTTTATCGATAATACTTCCATGGTAAATGAAGCTGTCTTTATCGATAATACTAACAAGGTTAGTGAAGCAGTCTTTATCGATAATACTACCAAGGAAAGTGAAGCCGTCTTTATCAATAATACTACAAAGTGAAGCCACCTTTATCAATAATATTACCAAAGTAGGTGAAGCCTTCTTTATCAATAAAATTACCAAGGTAAGTGAAGCCGTCTACTTGGTTGGTCTTCTCCTTACCCAGCTTCATACCTTCACCTTCACTTATTCCTAATCTCAATGACTTAGTATACTGAACATTAATTTTTAAATATATTCTTGCACCCTAAACTCGCAAAACTCTGAGAATTCATTCATTCAATTCACTAATATTTTCATCTAAGATATTTAAATCAGTCAGCGTAACGGAAGTCTAGAAATATTACTTCATTATTTGAAACCGTGTTCTTCAACTGCCTTTGCTTTGCTCCTTAGAACAAAGACCATCAAAATGATCCATACGAATGGGGATAGAACACAACCCTGCTTAGCTCCTTAAGTTAATGTAATACAAAACCAGCTACTACCCTCACTTCCTACCTTAACCACAGCAATGTTATTCTTGTACATGGCCCTAATCACTTTAATGAATTTATTAGGTAGACAATACGACGATAGGCCCTTCGTTAAAGATCATCTATCAGCTGAATCAAATGCTTGCTAATAATCTATAAAGCGGAGAAAAAAAAAGGAGTTTGATGACTCAGGCACTTCTCAATTATTAAACTAGGGGTGAACGTTTTGTCAACGTATGCGCTACCCTTCCTAAAAGCACTATTCTTCTTTTAAAACTTTATTTATATTATCTATAATAAAAAATATCACCATACTAAGTAAGTTGCTTCCTACAAAGACCAGGCTAATGCCTCTATAATTACCGAACTCATTTTTATAGCCTTTCTTATGGAGGGGTTTAATTAAAGATTTTCTTAAATGACTAAGTACTTCACTTTTTAAAAATGAAGTTTATACCAGCCTAATTATTTTTAATACAGCCCCTGCCCCTTCCTGGAAAATGCATACCGTAAATTTATCAAAAAAGTTTATTCCACTGAGCCAAGATAGTGTCTATACTGACTTTTTTCAAGTACTATTGTTATTATTTACTGAAAACCTGTCTTTTTTACAAAAAGCAAATGATGGAGCACTACAAAGAGAGAAAAACAACAACAAAACAAGAGCTAAGAGCTCATATAGCACTTGTGACGAGGTTGAAAGAGCCAAAAGCCAAGAGCTCATATGGTATGAGCTCTAGCAAAATTCTAAGAATCAATAGATTGCTTTAAAGAGAAAATCAGAGGCTTAATGCCGGTCGGGATTTAAAATAAGAGCTCTGAGTCACAAAGTCCTTCAAAATATCAAAATACATTAAGATCCGATCACCCACTCGTAAGTTAAAAATACCTCAATTTTTCTAATTTTTCCTCTCCCTTTAGCCTCCCAGATGGTCGAATCAGGGAGAACGACTTTATCAAGTCAAATTGTGCAGCTCCTTGACACACCTATCAATTTTCATCGTCCTAGCATGTCCAGAAGCACCAAACTCGCCAAAGCACTGAAACCCACCATCTAACTCCACCAAGAAAAGCGGATCCAGTCCGGTTACGTCAATCATGTATCTACGACATTTATAAGCGTTTTCCAAGATTTTCGGTTTCCCCCTCCAATTACCCTCAATGTCGAAAGATCTGGTCGGGATTTGAAATAAGAGCTCTGAGACATGAATTCCTTCTAAATATCAAATTCCATTAAGATCCCTCACCTGTTCTTAAGTTAAAAATACCTCAATTTTTCTGTTTTTTTTTTTTAAACTAACAACCCCCATTTCCCTCAAAGAGAACGGTTCCGTGCCAATTATGTCAATCTCGTATCTAAAACTCGTGTTTATTCTTCCCATTAAGTTTCATCCCGATCTCTCCCCTCTAAGGTTTTTCCAAGATTTCCGATTTCCAAGATTTCTGTTTCCCCCCTCCAGCCCTCTATGTCAACGATCCGATTCGAATTGAAAATGGAGCATCTGAGACATAAGATTCTTCTATATATCAAGTTTCATTAAGATCCGATCACTCATTCGTAAGATACCTCGATTTTCACGTTTTCCAAGAATTTCGGTTTCCCCCTCCAAATCCCTTCATTGTTACCATATCTGGTCGAGATTTAATACGAGAGTGTTAAAGCACAAGATCCTTCTAGATATCAAATTTTATCAAGATCTGATCACCCGTTCGTAAGTTACAAATATATCATTTTTTTCTAATTTTTTAGAATCAAACCTCCCCCCCCCCAACTCCCCCAAAGAGAGCAGATCAATTCGGGTTAAGTCATACCCGTATGTAGGACTTCTGCTTATTTCTCCCATCAAGTTTCATCCCGATCCCTCCATTCTAAGCGTTTTCCAGGATTTTAGGTTCCATCAACCCCCCAACTTCCCCTTCACCGGATCCGGTCGGGATTTAAAATAAAAGCTCTGAGACGCGATATCCTTCTAAACATCAAATTTCCTTGAGATCCGATCACTCCTTCGTAAGTTAAAAATAACTCATTTTTTTATTTTTCAGAATTATCCCTCCTCCCCCAAAGAGAGCGGATCCGTTCCAGTTATTCCAATCACGTATCTAGGACTTATGATTATTTTTACTACCAAGTTTTATCCCGATCCTCCACTCGAAGCGTTTTCCAAGATTTTAGTCGCCCCCCCCCCCAACTCCCCCAATGTCACCGGATCCGGTGAGGATTCAAAAGAAGAGCTCTGAGACACGATATCCTTCCAAAAATCCAATTTCATTGAGATCCGATCACTCCTTCGTAAGTTAAAAATACCTCATTTTTTCTAATTTTTCAGAATTCATCCCCCCCCCAATTCCTTCAAAGAGAGCGGATCCACTCCGGTTATGTCAATCACGTATCTAGGACTTGTGCTTATTTTTCCCGCCAAGTTTCATCCCGATCCCTCAACTCTAAGCGTCTTCCGAGATTTTAGGTTCCCCCCTCAATTCCTCCCAATATCACCAGATCCAGTCAGGATTTAAATAAGAGCTCTGAGACACGATATTCTTCCAAACTTCAAATTTCATTAAGATCCGATCAGAACTTCGTAAGTTAAAAAGACCTCATTTTTTTAATTTTCAGAATTAACCCCCCCCCCCCCCCCCAGCTCCCCCAAACAGAGCAGATCCGGTTCCGGTTATATCAATCACGTATCTAGGACTTCTGCTTATTTTTCCCACCAAGTTTCATCCCGATCCCTCCATTCTAAGCGTTTTCCAAGATGTTAGGTTCCTCCCGCCAACTCCCCCCAATTTCAGCAGATCTGGTCGGGATTTAAAATAAGAGCTCTGAGACACGATATTTTTCCAACACAAAATTTCATTAACCCGTGTGTAAGTTAAACATACTTCCTATCTTCTATTTTTTTCCGAATTAAATGACCCTCCACCCCCCCCCCCCCCAGATGGTCAAATCGCGAAAACGACTATTTCTAACTTAATCTGGTCCGATTCCTGATATGCCTGCCAAATTTCATCGTCCTAGCTTACCTGGAAGTGCCTAAAGTAGCAAAACCGGGACGGACAGACCGACAGAAATTTTCGATTGCTATATGTCACTTGGTTAATACCAAGTGCCATAAAAAAAGCAAAATATCACTATACAACTATGACATGGTAACTATAGTTGAAGAAGTTGGCTCAAAGCATGTCTTGAAACCTTGCAGTTTTGCTTCTCCGTAAGTTTAGCAACAGCTCTAGTAAGATTTGCTATGTGAAAACTGTTGATGAGCTTTAAATTGCGTTTCCAAGTTGGGTATCTCAGTAGGTATTTTGCTGAACAATGCCAGTAGCTTTTCCAGCTATCAATTTCTAGTTATTTGCAGGTCTCTTAATATTTCTTTAGTTTTCCAGTAGGATTCTTTAGTTTTCAGAAAAAAATACAAAATTTTATTTTAATGATTATATCTTACAGTAATGACGAGAAACTGTTCATCAATAAAATATTTAAATTCCGTTAACAAAAATAATAAAAATTCAATGTCCAAGGTAACACATCCGGTATCTTCATAGATGGATTGATGATGCAAAAGTTAATCAGTCATTTTGAGAACTTTAGTTTTAAGATTGATAGCACTGATCCGACAGCCCATCTCTTGGAAATGACAAAGGCAAATGTTTCTTATGAGAAAAGCATCTTCCGTTAGAAAACAGTAACTGTGTATTAGTTTGTAACTATATTTAATTATATCCAGTAAGAAAAATTAGGTCTCAATTCCTAAAGCAGTATAAACATACAGGATTATTTACCTCTACCGAGGATGTATTGCTTCTATTTTCAAAGCTGCTTTTATCAATAGCGCTGTCTTTTCTGAACTCATCTTGATAAGACGTTAGAATTGTAGATGACTGCACTGATGTGGGCTGACTGCAACAGGCTTTTTGATGTTGAGCTGAAAGTTATTTTTATAAGTATCCTAAATTACAAATATACACACAGCAATGCATAAAATATTAGGTAACGTAACTTGTTATATAAATTATAAATACATATCACAACTTATTTCATACATATGTCTATCAGCCTGTGTAAATATCTCACTACGATGGGAAGGCAGCCCATAATAAATAATATTGCTAGGAAGAAGTTAAACAGCTACAAAAGGTCGCAGAAAACATCCCTTAATCAAAATCCAGTGGCCTATTGTGTCTTATACTAGGCTATAAATCAGGGGGCGCCATCCTCTGAGGTCACTCTGCAGCCCTATTACCCAGTTATGTTTAAGCAAAATTATGAAAGTTCCACCCTGATACCACTGTGAGGTACACTATGACTGACAAATATTAAAAAAAAATTAAAAAAAGATATGAATAGGTCCAACTGTCTAATGCTATATCCAAAAAAAAAGGTTAGGATGTTTAGGCCACATTTTACAGACAAAGCATGACAGATTACTAAAAATGGTGCTTTTGGCCATCCATCCAGGGACAGACAGAATTCAAGACACCATCAAGTGGGTTGGAGGATGTCAAAAGAAAGGATTACAAGAATATGGAACTTCTATTAAAGCAACGTTTTGAACAGATTAGGGCGGAGTAGCTTGCACAGCTGTGTCGGCCTTAGGCGGCATGGTGCTGTTGTGATTGAGTTGTATATAATATATACCCTCCACCCACTTCTTGGAGTGGGTGGTCGTGAGCCCCTTCTTGGAACTTTGAAGTCGACGTCGAAAATAAATATAGTAGCAGTGGCAAATTTTGTCCGGAAGGGTCTTCGAAAGTCGATTGTTACATAATTTAGTTTTTTTGTTGTTATATATGTATGTATACGGCCTGAAAAATGGCTTTAAATACAGTCATTCATTCATATATATAGTAATTGTAAAAAAATATACATACACACACACACACACACAAACACACACACACACACATATATAATATATATATATATATATATATATATATATATATATATATATATATATATATATATATATATATATATATATATATATATATATATATATATATATATGTATATATATATATATATATATATATATATAATATATATATATATATATATATATATATATATATATATACATATATATATATATATACATATATATACATATATATATACACACATATATATATATATATATATATATATATATATATATATATATATATATATATATATATATATATATATATATATATATAGTAGAAGTATGTAGCTTGCATAGATGTAAATATAAACCTATGGAAAAGTTATATTCTCCAGATATTATCCCATTCCTTCTGCACCTAACAGAAAATTTGATCCGAAAATTAAGAATAGTCTTCGTTTGGGGATGGGTTGCCTGAAAAGTATGAAGGTTTCAAAGCCTAGCAAAAATTTTATTTAAGTTTTACCACTCAAAAGAAATTTGCGAGAAAAAGTATTGTTAGGAAATCCATTTGCAAACACATTTTCAATGGCAAATTATTGCTTATATAAATTAAATACACAGGAATTGAAAAACCATTATACTTTTTTATATTTATACTTTTTGTTTGGTGTTTTCTTATTTAAAAAAAACAACAACAGAGCAACATTTCTTGTGAAGAAAAAAAATATATTCAAATAAAAAGAAAAACAACAAAGTTTTAGTTCTGTCCGTTTGTGCGACATGTTTAATGATACTGACTTCCCAATTGTGAATTTAATCATTAATTTTTTATCTGCAGAATAAAACAGTTCTGCAGATTCCTAGGTATTTTTAAAAATTGGAATTGGGAGGGGGCAGCAATGGCCTCCTAGGTTTGAAACATACCTTTTTTTGTATATCTAATTTGAAAAAGTTAAACATGAGACAGGCATTAATGAGAGGCAGGTGTTTTATATGAGACAGGCATGTACGCACAAATTTGTTTAAATGAAAAATAAATAAAATTAAGATAAAATCACAACAATTCCATATTTCTGAGGATGTTTGGCTGTCTGACCAAGAGTTTGATTAAAGAGGGGAGTTCAACTTAGTCCAGGCACATCGATCTGACGAAATAGTCATACATTTTGCCATCTGATTTTGCCCCAAAAAACTAGCCAATTCAGCAATGGTTATAATGAATCAACGGAAAGGGAAAAAGGGACCATACCCCTACATAGAAAATTCCGAATAATTCAATGATCAATGTCTAAAGAGAAAAGAATGTATAAACCGTATGTTACTTTTTTGGCTTTTATTACAGTTTTATTCTTTTCTCTGAGGACTGCTATTATTAATATAGCTGAAATATTCATATATACTAACTTATTACTACCGCGGTAGGGAAATAGACATAATTTCTGCACTTAAGCTCAAATACGACTGCAATGCATTGTAGTTGTGTTTTTATTATGTTTATAACGTTTAAGCATATAAGATGCTTCTACAGTTCTGCTTTTGTCAAGCATCCCTGAGCCAATAATTGGAATTATCGTCTTTGCTAATTACTTCATACCTACTCCTCCTTAGTCAAATTTTATTAAATATCTATTGTACAGCCTATAAAATAGTATAAAATAGGATACGGCATTGGACTTCCCTACCGGCGGTGTTGATCTTCGTTTCATTGCCCTTCAGTCAGGAAGTGCAATACGGGATTGGGGGGGGGGGGGTAGGGGCAGCCATCCTGCACTTTCAAACACCCTTCCTGTTTACCTTCCTCCCTTTCTCCATGTGCCCTTTTAGAGCTAGGTCGACTCTAGCTGAGCTTACAGAATCACAACACTGACCCCGATCTAAACAAAACAACCATTAACACCAGAGCTCGAACCACTGTCGACACGGACAAAGGATGCCAAAAAACTACAGCTTAAAAACAATAGAGAAATTTTCACAAGATAGTGGAATTCAATTCAGTGAATATTTCGACCCTATGTCAGGCCGTCTTCAACACAACACGAATTTTCAATGGAGGGGTATGGTCCCTTTCGTCTCTTTCCGTTGATTCATTATAACCAATGCTGAATTGGCTAGTTTTTTTTGGGCGAAGTCTAGGACTTTCTCGTTAGATGGCAAAATGTATGACTATTTCATCAGATGGATGTGCCTGGACTAAGTTGAACTCTCCTCTTTAATCAAACTCTTGGTCAGACAGCCAAACATCCTCAGAAATATGGAATTGTTGTGATTTTATCTTTTTTTTATTTTTCATTAAAACAAATTAGTGCGTACATGCCTGTCTAAAAAAAACACCTGCCTCTCATGCATACCTGTCTCATGTTTGACTTATTCAAATTAGATCTACAAAAAAAGGTGTTTCAAACCTAGGTGGCCATTATATATATATATATATATATATATATATATATATATATATATATATATATATATATCTATATATACATATATATCTATATATATCCATATATATCTATATATATATATATATATATATATATATATATATATATATATATATATATATATATATATATATATATATATATATATATATATATATTAGATTACAAATATATATCTTAGATGATATATACTAAGATGATGTAAGAAGCCTAGAAGTTCAATCTTCACATAATTCCAAAGTGAAATCACGTCTTCCATGTAGCAAGCCCAATAGATATGTTTTAAAAAATAAGAATTTAATGCCCAACTTTCAAGGTTCTCGGCATAAATATTCGCTAGTCACCCAAATGGAGGTACTCCCATCAGTTGCCCATTTATTTCCTGATAAAAGGAATCACGAAAATAAAAAAAAACATTGAAAACTTATTACAAATTTTAACTAGAGCCATTAAAAGTTCACAATAAATTCCTGTCGCTGAAACCTCTATAGAGTAATAGTTCTCTACTTTTTTTTTAACAATTGCTCAGAAATAGACACATTTATATTCGTGTGCATGGAAACAATGTCAAAACTACTAACTTTTGTGTTTTCTGCAAAAGTCGTATTATTAGGTTTTTTAACTAAATCTGCCAAATTACTAATTTAGGAATTATGGGAATACAGTAAAGGTTCGAAAGCTGTGCAAAGCCATTTCCCCAATATTGGAAGCGGAAGATTTAGTACATGTTACGATAGGTCTCAAGGGAATACTTTATGAATATGAATTTCTGTAAACCGTGGAATTTTGGACAGAAACTACCACGGGGGAATTTTTTTTGTATAATTATGGGGTGATTTTACCATTCTGTTTTAGCCGCTTGAATTCATTTATAATATTATTAGTTAACTGATCAGTAGGATCATAGTTTGGTGTTGAAAGTCACACCAATTTTTTGGTGCGAAAATGGTAGTACACTTAACCATTTTTTTTGGCTGTTATAAAGGGTATTTATGGGACAAAACCTAACTTCATCGGGGCTAGAAAGAGATGGGTAGTGTTTATGCAAAGCGGGCTCTGGAGAGGGAACTATATCTGCCACAGGAACGTGTTTCGGTGGAAAAGAGAACTTTGGACGTTTTTCCGGTGTTTTAATTTCCTGGGGTTCAAACCTTCTAGAAGAGGGGTTAACAACAGCAGGTCCACGATTGAAGCTTGGAGAATATTTATGGTATCTCATCAAAGATTCATCTCTCAAGCCTTCCAATTTTTTATGAAGTCGTTCCTTTGACAAGCGAAAATTAAGGCTAAACAAATTCCTTTCTAATCTAACAACTCGAAAAAAACCAACAGTTGACAAGTTTTCCAACAAAACATTTTCAAAAGATTTTCTTTCTGAAGAAATAATATGTCTTTTTGGTTTTTTGTCCTTAATAATATAGACTAAGGTTTTTAATTGTAGTATATCAGCGAATTGCACTACTTTCCGGTTATTTAAATGTAATTTATATGTTAAAGACTTGGGAATAAGATTTTCATTTCTGCCGGATTCTAAAAATTTTTGTTGATTGATAATATTCGCATCTTTTTTAAACTATCCAACCATCTTTTTAAACTTTTTTAAACCTAAACTAATAAAGTGAAAGATGTCATAGATCAACTGCTCCCCATAAGCTAGAAGTAAACAGCGGCGAAGACCAAACTGTCTTTCCATAACAAAACAAACACAACTTAGATACAACAGGGAAATTTTCTCAAGACAGTGAAATTCAATTCAGTGAAGATTTTGGCTCTATATCCAAGGATCGTCTTCAGCAAACCACAAAAAAAAAAAAAAAAAAATACATATATATAAACTTGCATTAAAATGCGAACTTTAAAACTAAAAATGTTGCTAAAAAAATTTTAAAAAGGAGATAAGAGATAAAATTTCTGATTTGGAGATAGAATCTTCCTAAATACATACCATATACAGGTATGTATTTTAGGAACATTCTATCTCCAAATCAGACCATGCCATACACATATGCATGTGCAATTACAAGTAATTACACATGCACATTCATATATATATATATATATATATATATATATATATATATATATATATATATATATATATATATATATATATATATATATATATATATATATATATATATATATATATATATATATATATATATATATATATATATATATATATATGTATATATATATATATATATATATATATATATATATATATATATATATATATATATATATATATATATATATGTATATATATATATATATATATATATATATATATATATATATATATATATATATATATATATATATATATATATATATAAACAACATGCATAGGTATATACTTTTGAGAAAGACTATCTCCAAATCAGACTAACATAAAAGTGGTTTGAAAGATTATTAAATAACGAAGTAAAATAAAAGTGTCTTCAGAATGTCTTACTGAGTGTCTTTATCAGTGATTATTCCTTGGAGCGTTTCTGATATTGAAACAACCTCAAACTTAAATCGTCTAAAGAAAAGAATAAATGTTCCCATTTTTCATACAAACGAAGCAATTAATACTCTATAGGCTTTCTAATAAAATCCTGCTGTTGAAACCTCATGCAGAGATTACATCAACCTCCATTTCAAATAACCAATAGCCACGGGATTACTTGTTTATAGCGGATTTCGAAAAAATATAAAGTGTTAAATAACGTTGAAAAATCATTAAATAGCCGAGTTAAATAAAAGTGTACTTTCTTTACTGAGTGTACTTTCCTGAGCGTACTTACTGAGTGTACTTTTCTGTGAGTATTCCTTGGAACACCACTCACACTTAAATTTTTTCTCTCCAGTATGCTTAACCATGTGTACGTTCATTCGACTCTTGTAACTAGCCGAGTATCCACATCCCTTGACTGAGCATACGAATCTCTCCCCGGAAGAAGTTAATGCATCAATGCTGACTTTTTTTGATGGAGATCTTTTAGCATTGCTTGACAAATCTGGCCCTGAAATAGGATAAATCATACGATAGCAGAATATCAATGAGAAATTCTAATATTACGGCCCAAGTCGCTAATAACTCTTTAGTAAATCTGAGTGACGAAGCACAGATAAGATGGCATAGAACTTGAGTCAAAGAAAAATCCCGAAGGGAAAGGAAAGCTGGTGAGAAAAAAAAACAAGAAAGGATACTTTTTTAGCAAGGACAGTGGTCTAAAGCCTATTAAAAAGATAAAATCAGAGGAAACTAATGCAATTTAACCTATATCAGATAAGACGTCTCCAGTACAGACTAAACCCAAAAAGGAAGGAAACATAAAAACCAAAGCGATTTCAAATTGAAAACATTATTCAAATAAGACCAAAGAAAATAATCAAATTGTATATTTAATTAATTTATGGTTTTAACCGAAGCAACTAAATAGTATAATAATAACAATTTTATTCCTCTAAAAGCCCAAGGACCATGACAAAGCAAAATAAAACTCTGAAATAAAAATTAAATTCTAATTAAATGATACTACATACACAAAAACTTTACACAAATTACCAGAATCTGTTTTATGCTTTATTGCTATTTGTTACTAACTGAATTTGGCAGAAATTGTTAATAATTCAATAAAGATACAGAATAGTGGCTCTCCAGAAGGAGGCATGTTAGAAAAAAAAGAAAGATACTTTAGACTGCTAATTATATGTTCATGTTCATGGCTTTGTTCACGTTTCTAGTGTTTCTTTGTTCATTATTGGGATTGTATTATGTTGTGAATTTCACCTTTCTTTTGTTTTCACTTTCATTCTTACTTTCCTCTTTTTATTTCAAACTCCATATGTCACATTTACAATGAGTCGTACAACATTTTTTCATTCACTCGTGATGTTGGAAATATTCTTTGTGTCTGTGCAAGTTTTTTTTTTTCAGTTTCCTAAACCGTTCTTTGGTTCTTGGTCAAAAAGTACAAAATAAAAGTTGAAAAAAGGCATACACCAAAATAGGATAAAAAGTAGGGAAAAAAATAAACGAATAAAAAATCTAATCAACATAGAAATAAAATAAATATAATGAAACAAAAATAAATAAAGATAAAAAGAACAGGAGAAAATAGGACAAAAAAAAGATACAAAAAAGGTTAACACATACATACTGGTAAAATTTAACTCATCAAAGCTTCAGCAAAGAGATCTACAAACGAATACTACTCACCACTTTTATTGATCAAGTCTATCTTTTTCTTCTGTTTGTAACGCCTGTTACTATCAGAGAACTCATCAGACTAAAAAAGATTAAAGTCAGCAATGATATATATTGACTGCCATGAAGCGAAATGGCCAGAGAATAGTAGGGACACTAAGAAGAATCTTGGGACACAAATTTCCCATGCGTACATCCATCGCAAAGGATTGAACATTTTTTATGTTCCCCATAATAGTAGAAAATAACGAAAAATAATTTTTTTTCATTAATAATAATAAAAAAAACAAATTTTTCGGTTTCACACCCGGAAGTATTTATAAACGATGAAAATATTTCGCATATGAATATAAATCTGATGGGATTAAACATTTTTTATGTTCAATCCCATAAATAGAAGACAATAACAAAAAGTCTTTTTCACTAATGATAATAAAAATCCGAATGCTTCGGCTTCATATCCGGAAAACTTTATCAACAAGGAACAAATTTTAAATATGAGTATAAATATGATGGACTGAACATTTTTCATCTTCAATCTTATAAACAATGGAGAACAATAAACAGTTTTTTTTAAACAAATAATCAAAACAATTCGAGTATTTCGGTTTCGCGTCCGGATGCCTTTATCAACGAAGAACGAATTTCGGATTCTGATGGGATTACAAGTTTCTTACTTTTTTAATGGTTAAAAATTGTCCCCAGACATATTTTAAAAAAGAGGGGTTTATTTTCACTCCAGAAATAAAGAACAATATGGCTCTCTGACAAAATTACGTCACAGATGTAAGTCATTAAAAGAAAGCACACTTTTCAGCCTGGGGCTGAAGCAAAGTAATCCATAGTTTTATCTTTGCTGACACTAAGCAGGAGTTTGACAAAGGTGAAGAGGTCCAGGCGGAATAATAAGACATACTTCGAGGGTTTACCCTTGCCGAATGCGTCGAATTGTATATTAAACCAAATATTTACTAAATAACGAAACTTTCACCTAAATGTGTTAAGTTAAAAAATTTTTTAACTAGAACCGTTCTTGGTAACTGTAATCTCTGTATTACGGAGTTAACGGAGGTGCATCTGTGGTATTAAATATAGTACAATAACTTTATCCTTTCAGGCTTTCTCTTTTATCGTTTGGACGGACTGATTCTCGAGTTTTTATTCAGTGATAAATATACCAGCAGTAAAACTTAAACACTTTGGCAAATGCGTGGAAAACCCCTGGGATTGCAGGATCGTTCCCCAAAGAGGGACTCTGGGGATCGATTAACTTCTTTAGGGGATCGATCCCCAAAGAGAAACTTTGGGGATCGATCGATTTAACTTCTGCTGGACAGCAGAAATTAAGTGAGTGATTTCATTTATATTACGAAATTGCCAAGCTTTTGAGAAGCGTCCCGCTTTTGGGAATACTGATACTTTAACCAAATAATTACTTAAATATTTCCTTTTTAAAATAAAGTATAAAATGGGGTTTATCCTTTTACCACATAATTTTTTTTGTTTAATGTTAATTTTAATATACAATATGCGTTATAGTTTTATCGTTTACCTGCTTCTACAAAAATTAATAGGAAACAATCACACTCATATCAATTCGGATGTTATAAGACTGTAAGTAACAAAAATACTCATTCTCGCAATGTAGACTCAAAACCACTTTGGAATTATATATATCTTTTAATTAATTATATTGTTTTCAATTTTTAAGTTAAATATGTTGTCGCATAATATTTTAACAACATACAGTAGACACCATAGACTAATTACAGTATATAAACGTGACAACATATAATCTTTGCTACTCTTTACTTGCACTACTGGAGGAGACAACGAATTTTTAATGAGCTTGATAGGATAAAAAGTGAAGGTGTAATAGGTAAAATGTTCCTCACAAAAACGGAAAATTGAGGTCTCTAGCATTCCGGCTGACATTTCTTTAAAAAAAAAAAAAAAAAAAAAAAAAAAAAAAAAAAAAAAAAAAAAAAACTAAAAGGTGTTCCTAAATAATTTCTCAAATAAAGGCTCCTCTGAATGCCTATCTGAAAAAGAAAGCTCAGCGTATTGGCACTGTAGCCTACACGTAAAAGTACATTCTTCAAACAGGAATGTTTCATTTGTTGATAACAAAATTCCGTTGGCTCGATTTTTTTTTTTTGCATCTCTGGTCCCCTCCTCCCCCCCCCCCAAAAAAAAAATAGAACTGAATATTCCTCCACGTAAAGATATCTTTTTTTTATAACGTAATGGAAAATCCAGCTGCCTAATAAAAACTCAATTTTTATCAGTACCTAGTTGAACTCTTGGGGTCTTGAAAATCTGAACTGCTCGGCTCTGTGGAAGTCTAACACTTAAAAATTCAACAAAACAACCCCTTTCAAGGTACAGCTGCAGTAAATTCGATGGCTCGGTCACGTCCAACGGATGAATCAGTCCCATTTACGAAAAATCATCATCAAAAGCGAAATTCGCGGTTCAAGCCCTTGAGGTCATCCTCCAAAGAAGTGGAGGCACAACTCTGCACCTTACCACCTCTTGGACTTGCTTCATCAGGCAGAAGACCACCTGGCATCCACACTATTTCGAAGAAAGATGCCCTTAGAGGATCTTTAAGGACGGACCAAACTTCAGTCAAGAAAGTCAAGTCTGAAAGATGACAATAAATTTTATTGAGCAAAAATGACCGAGCGACACTAAATGACATGTGGCTGAAGTGACTGACTGAAAGTGATTTCTTCGAGGTTTTCCCATAATATTTTCCTTACTAAAATAGATAAATGTTTAATTGCTAATAGGTATTTTGGACGAATCCAGTAAAAAAAAGTATACCTATATTAAGTTTTCACCACCGCATAAACAAGAAGCTGCGATCTCTTCTACACAGTTTTGCTGGCCGAAGAAGCAAATTTCTAAACTTTGATCGGAAGCAGAACTGAACCAAATATTCACAGATAAAAGGCATTTTTTTTTAAATATATGAAATCCGGTTGCAAAAGCAAAATTCGAGTACTGTCAGGACCTAACTTTAAAGGTAAGGCTTGATGTGGGAGTTAGAGCTGTCTTTGGCCATTCATGGTCACGGGTGGCAGAAGAAAAGCACGTAGATGCACAGAAAACTCTAGAAAGGAATGAAGAAGAATTCAATGGAGAAGAAGAAGAAGGATGAAAGAAGAAACATCTGGAAACGGAATCATTGAAAAGTGATTTTGTTTGGTCTTGTGATGTTATCCAAAATCTTCAGTAATTAAACTAGGTGGAGGGCATAGCGACATACTTGGCAACTGCGATATTACTGACACCAGGAATATGTTTCTAAGAAAAAAGAAGAATAAAATTTCTTTTTTAAATCACAAGCTTAAGCATCAAAAATGAAACAAGCAAAATAAAAAATAAAAAGAATCGGCTGCAAAAATAGTGTTAAATATATACCTCTGCAGACGATACACTACAGTCATTTTCAGACCTTCGACGATACCCCCTTTGGAGATGATTGCCATCTTTATTTGCTTCGATTTCATGAGATATTATGTTAGAAGATGGCTGTACTGACGAGGGCTGACAATTGGATTTTTGATGTTCTGCTGAAATGGAAAAAGAACAAGGTAATCTTTTGAAAAAGTAAAATATTATGACGAAAAAATGGTAAACAAGTTTTTGTAAAGTAAAAGACCCTTTTGCACCATAATATTCACTTTTTTCCAGGAATGTATTTAGTTTTCTGCAGGAATCCTAAGAGCAAACAAAAGAGACAGAATTTTAAATGGGTTTTCATTTCTTCAAGAAAATTGTATTATGATTTAATGTACACATTATAATTCAACTGTACATATTATAGTTTTATTTCGTGCTTTTTGGTTTGGCTTTTTTACAAGAAAAAAAAAAACTGTTTGTATCAATTGAAAGATCACTGAAGAAAAATCTTAAAAATATCTGTTGACACCAGCATATCAATGAGCAGCAGCAAACCCATGAGCAACAGTAATGAAATAAACAATAATAAAAGGTAAAGCATTTGCTGGATTGAATGAAACAGGTGGTGAATTGGACGCTGAACGTCGATTTTGAGATGGTTAAATCAAAATCTAACGGATTACGATTTTCGCTGGAAAAAACATTTGGCAGTAGCATATCAATCAACAGAAGCCAATTAAATGTGCCGCAACTTAAAGGACGAAACTTTGCAATCGAAAATATTTGGCATCAGTCCAGGCCAAAGGAAAATCTTATAAGACAAGGTTCCTTTTGACAGAATTTTGAAAGGCAGCAGATCAGTCTACAGCAGAAATGAAATATGATATACTTAAGGACAGAGCGTCTTATTCAAAGTGTTGAGTGTTGGTCTTCAGACCTCTAAACTAAAATTTTAAGGGACAGGATTTCTGCTGACAGAACGTTCAACAGCAGCAATAAAATACAGAGTAACTTGAGAGAAAAACCTTATAATTGAAAATGTTTTATCCTAGTTTAAAGATGGCCGATATCATCTGATCAGATCTTTGTTGACAAACCGTTTAATAGCAGCAAATAAATCAACATCAGCGGCAACATATGACAAATTATATTCTTTACATGTAAAAAATCATATGTAACTTACGTGATTCAAACCTTAAAACTGAATGTATTTTCGAGCAGTATAGAGATAACCGAGCGGAAATCCCACGTTGAGTCTTCTGTTGGCAAAACATTTGACAGCAGCAACCAAAGATAATCTAATTTAAGGATAAAACTCTTAATTAAGTGTTGTGCATTAGTTTAAGGATGGCCAAACCGGAGATATGATGTTATAATTCAAAATGTTGTATACTAGTTTAAAGGTGGTCTAAAGGGAATATTATCTGATAGGATCTTTGTTGAAAAAACAGTTTAATAGTACCAAATAAACATTCATCGGCCCTAACATATAATATAATTTTTATTTTTACATTAAAAAATCCTAGAAAACTTATGTGATGTAAGCCTTGACATTGAATGTATTTTAAAGCAGCATAAAGATGAACGAGCTGAAATCCCACGCTGAGTTTTCGGTTGGCAAAACATTTTACAGCAGCAGCCACATATATTCTGATTTGGGCAAGATATAATATAAATATATTATATCTTGCCCATAAATATATAAATATTATATATTTATATTTATATATTATATATGAATATTATATATTTATATATATATATATATATATATATATATATATATATATATATATATATATATATATATATATATATATATATATATATATATATATATATATATATATATATATATATATATATATATATATATATATATATATATATATATATATTGTTCTAGCTGTTGGGGTGGCGCTTCGCACCACCCCAACACTTAATTGGTGGGGCGCTTCGCGCCCACCAAGCCCCCCCGCGCGCGTAAGTCGTTACGCGCCATATTAGTTACGCGCCATTGTAATTGTGTCCCTGGGTCCCACCTGTGAATAGATATATATATATATATATATATATATATATATATATATATATATATATATATATATATATATATATATATATATATATATATATATATATATATATATATATATATATATATATATATATATATATATATATATATATATGTTTTTAACTACGTAAAACATGCGAATATACAACATTCTTCGCTGTCCCATTGTCTGTGCATATAAATAGATTGTCAGGTTTACTGACTCTTGAACATGCAACATATAATTGTCCATGGGAAAAACAATCTGTATTCAGATCTATACCTCATTATTCTAATGATGTGTCCCTGTGTCCCGGTCGTCATTTATATTCCCTGTGTCCCGGTGTCCCGGTCGTCATTTGTGTCCCAGTCTGTAATTTCTATTCGAAGAATCCCTGTGTCCCAGTCGTCATTTATATATTCCGCCTGTGCCCCCGGCGTCCCCATTGTACTTGTGTCCCTGTGTCCCGGTCGTCATTTATATTCCCTGTGTCCCGGTCGTGATTTGTGTCCGGGTGTCCCATTCTGTAATTACTCTTTGAGGTTCCCGGTCGTCATTTATATTCCCTGTGTCCCGGTCGTCATTTGTGTCCCGGTATGTAATTTCACCAGTTGACAAACATGACGTCAGTCGACAAATAACTTCGTGACGCATACAGCTCAATCCTTAAAATGACGTCAGTCGACAAACATGACGTCAGTCGACACACAAACATGACGTCACTCGACACACACACACACACAGACAGACAGACAACTTATTTATATATATATATATATTTATATAATTAATATTATATATTAATAAATATTATATATTATCTATATATATAAAAATAAGTTGTCTGTGTGTGGATCTGTGGATGGATCAGGTGACGTCACCTGAAAAAACTGGATCAGGTGACGTCAAAACTGAAAAAACTAAAAAAAGGCAAAAACTACAAAAAAAACTAAAAACTAATAAAAAAAATAAAAAAGCTAAAAAACTAAAAAAACTAAAAAAAAGGCAAAAACTACAAAAAAACTAAAAACTAATAAAAAAGCTAAAAAACTAAAAAAACTAAAAAAAGGCAAAAACTACAAAAAAAAACTAAAAACTAATAAAAAAATTAAAAAGCTAAAAAACTAAAAAAACTAAAAAAACTAAAAAAAAGGTAAAAAACTAAAAAAACTAAAAACTAAAAAAAACTAAAAAAAGGAAAAAACTGAAAAATAAGCTAAAATAAAGGTAAAAACCAATAAAAAACTAAAAAAAAAACTGAAAAAACGAAAAAAAGGCAAAAACTACAAAAAAAACTAAAAACTAATAAAAAAAAGTAAAAAAGCTAAAAAACTAAAAAAAACTAAAAAAACTAAAAAAAGGTAAAAAACTAAAAAAAATAAAAAATAAAAAAAACTAAAAAAAAGGAAAAAACTGAAAAATAAGCTAAAATAAAGGTAAAAACCAATAAAAAACTAAAAAGAAAAAAAGGAAAAAACTAAAAAAAATTTCATCTAAAAAACTAAAAAAAACTAAAAAAGGTAAAAACTAAAAGAACTAAAAAAGAAAAAAATAAATGACGACACTCAAAGAGAAAGCGACCAGGACAAAAGGAATGTTCGATTAGCAATCAACAAAGCACCGGGACACAGGGAGTATAAATGACGACCAGGACATAAGTAAAAAAAAAAACTATCTATATATATAAAAATAAGTTGTCTGTGGATCTGTGGATCGTGGATCAGGTGACGTCACCTGAAAAAACTGGATCAGGTGACGTCAAAACTGAAAAAACTAAAAAAAGGCAAAAACTACAAAAAAAACTAAAAACTAATAAAAAAAATAAAAAAGCTAAAAAACTAAAAAAACTAAAAAAAAGGCAAAAACTACAAAAAAACTAAAAACTAATAAAAAAGCTAAAAAACTAAAAAAACTAAAAAAAGGCAAAAACTACAAAAAAAACTAAAAACTAATAAAAAAATTAAAAAGCTAAAAAACTAAAAAAACTAAAAAAACTAAAAAAAGGTAAAAAACTAAAAAAACTAAAAACTAAAAAAAACTAAAAAAAGGAAAAAACTGAAAAATAAGCTAAAATAAAGGTAAAAACCAATAAAAAACTAAAAAAAAAACTGAAAAAACGAAAAAAAGGCAAAAACTACAAAAAAAACTAAAAACTAATAAAAAAAAGTAAAAAAGCTAAAAAACTAAAAAAAACTAAAAAAACTAAAAAAAGGTAAAAAACTAAAAAAAATAAAAAATAAAAAAAAACTAAAAAAAAGGAAAAAACTGAAAAATAAGCTAAAATAAAGGTAAAAACCAATAAAAAACTAAAAAAAAAAAAAAGGAAAAAACTAAAAAAAAATTTCATCTAAAAAACTAAAAAAAACTAAAAAAGGTAAAAACTAAAAGAACTAAAAAAGAAAAAAATAAATGACGACACTCAAAGAGAAAGCGACCAGGACAAAAGGAATGTTCGATTAGCAATCAACAAAGCACCGGGACACAGGGAGTATAAATGACGACCAGGACATAAGTAAAAAAAAAAACTAACAAAACTAAAAAGAAGGTAAAAACTACAAAAAAACTAAAAAGAAAAAAAAACTAAAAACTAATAAAAAAACTAAAAAATCTAAAAATCTAAATAAACTAAAAAAGAAAAAAAAAGGAAAAAAATAAAGGAGAAAAACAAAACTTAAAAAAAGGCAAAAACTACAAAAAAAACTAAAAACTAATAAAAAAAGTAAAAAAGCTAAAAAACTAAAAAAACTAAAAAAACTAAAAAAAGGTAAAAAACTAAAAAAACTAAAAAATAAAAAAAAAACTAAAAAAAAGGAAAAAACTGAAAAATAAGCTAAAATAAAGGTAAAAACCAATAAAAAACTAAAAAGAAAAAAAGGAAAAAACTAAAAAAAAATTTCATCTAAAAAACTAAAAAAAACTAAAAAAGGTAAAAACTAAAAGAACTAAAAAAGAAAAAAATAAATGACGACACTCAAAGAGAAAGCGACCAGGACAAAAGGAATGCTCGATTAGCAATCAACAAAGCACCGGGATACAGGGAGTATAAATGACGACCAGGAAATAAGTAAAAAAAAAAACTAACAAAACTAAAAAGAAGGTAAAAACTACAAAAAAACTAAAAAGAAAAAAAAACTAAAAACTAATAAAAAAACTAAAAATCTAAATAAACTAAAAAAGAAAAAAAAAGGAAAAAAATAAAGGAGAAAAACAAAACTAAAAAACGAATGTATATACAGACCGGGACACCGGGATACAAATGACGACCGGGACACAGGGAATATAAATGACGACCGGGACACAGGGACACAACTACAACGGGGACACCGGGGGAAACAGGGAGATATAAATGACGACCGGGACACCGGGACAGGGAATGGTCGATTAGCAATCACCATCAACAAAGCTCAAGGGCAATCATTAGAATCATGAGGTATAGATCTGAATACAGATTGTTTTCCCATGGACCATTATATGTTGCATGTTCAAGAGTCGGTAAACCTGACAATCTATTTATATGCAAAGACAATGGGACAGCAAAGAATGTTGTATATTCGCAAGTTTTACGTAGTTAAAACCATATATATATATATATATATATATATATATATATATATATATATATATATATATATATATATATATATATATATATATATATATATATATATATATATATATATATATATATATATATCTATATTCACAGGTGGGACATAGGGACACAACTACAATGGCGCGTAACTATTATGGCGCGTAACGACTTACGCGCGCGGGGGGGCTTGGGGGGGCGCGAAGCGCCCCCACCAACTAGGTGTTGGGGTGGCGCGAAGCGCCACCCCAACAGCTAGTATATTTATATATATATATAATAGGGCAGATAAATATATTCTGATCTGATTAGAGGAAAATTTTTAATTGAGTGTTGCGCATTAGTTTAAGGATGACCAACCAAAAATCTGACGTGATGAGGTTTCTATTGAGAAGACGTTTGGTAAGACGAATATGTTCAACAGTAACAGTGAAATACGATGTAATTTAGGTGGAAAACTGCATTGTTGAAAGCATTTATGACCGTCTTAAAGATGCCGTAACGAAAATTTTACATAATGAGGCTTCTGTTCACAAAACATTTAACAGCAGCAAATCAATCAAAAGTAGCACCCAAATATGACAGAATTTAAGGGTAAAGCTTTGGTAAAATTGAAAGCTTCGAAACCTGGTTCAAAGATCATCAAACGAAAACTTGTTACTAAACTAAAAACTTAAAACAATGGGGCCAAAACCCCAAGAATTCTCAAGTGACTGAAATAATTCCACCACAACATACTTTAATGTTTCCGAAGGTAAGGCAAGCCTAGAAAAAATACATTCCCTTAGCATTAGGAAGCTGTTAACGAAATCTAGAGAAAAAGACAAAACATAGACCAAATACAGTCTATCATAATCATGGACTCCATTTTCGATTTATCCTCTCAGCAACACCAGTAGCATGTAATCATTAACAATCCTCGTGCTAACTCCACAGGTAGAGTTACAGAGTTACAAATACATGGAAAGATGACAGTTAAGTATGTGCATTTTTTTATGGGTCTACCCAATTGCCTCTAACAAATGTCTACCAAAGCCGTCCTAGCCACACGATAGACTTGAAAGTCTTTGCCCGTGAGGATAAGAGTTCGAGTCCGGGTGTCGCTGGTCAGTTGGTTTATAACGGGGGTCAATGGTGTGTGGGCAATCTAAGGGGGATAGAGAGGTAAAGCGCCCCGGGTGAAACGCTCGTAGGGCAGCAAAAAAAAGCTTAAATTGTAAAATTTTGGACAAAAATTGTAATATTTACAGTGTCGATAGTGCAGCAGGGGACACCAGTCTAAATTTGCCCCCTCCCCCTGAAAAAACCTAACTCTAGCTCTGGTTAACATTTATTTGCAAGAACAAGATATATTAAAGTTATATTAATTTGGGAAGATAAGTTTATTAGGCTACCGAAGACAATGCTTATAACAACATTCAATAACCATCAAGGAAACCCATTGGGTTGTTCCAAAAAAATTTCTCATTGGGTTGTTCCCAACTGTAGTCACAACCGTGACTACAGTGGGGCTTGCGTATTACACTTAAATGTGCCATTGTTCATTTGCGATTATTTTTACTGGGAAAAACGTTGGTGAAACTCCAAAGAAGAGGCTTACATCTATCTTGGAAAGTTGCAAATTTAAATAACTAAAAGTAGATTATTTAGGTAGCAGATTTAGCAAATTTAGTAGAAGTAGTAGATTTAGGTGAATGAAACTTTCAGGATTGGATCCAGAGCCTCAATAATACCCCAAAGAAAGTTCTCCTGAAGTATATACCATCTAAAGGGGTCAGAAACAACTTGGAAATTAATTGTGTTACAAACGTAAAACCTTGAAAAATATATCTACAGCACAAGTGAGGCATAAGGAAATTATTTTGAGATTCCAACTTATGGTCGATTCTAATTTATAAGGTTTTAAATATATGTAAACTATTTCTTAAATTTAGAAAAGAAGCCTAGTATGGCTTACAATCCAATTAAAATGCTAGGGATTGCATTTTTCACAACCTAGAACACAGAAGAAGAGGATAGAAATCAAGAACTAAGGTAAAGAATTTTGTTGCAGTTTGGATAAGAATAGACCTGTCTTTAATGCAATCTTCTAAGCCTTAAAACAAGGGGCGAGTGGATATAGTAGCTTGTTAATCACTTCTCAGACTATTTTTTAGGGTCTGAATTATTTCTTGATAATATCATTCCTTTCTCAACTAATCTTCAAGACGATAAATGAAAACTCCCTCATCTAGAATTTTACCACAAATATTTTACTGAGTTTTTTAATATTCCTTCGAGTATCTCTCACACCTAAACTACTTCACGCTTCAATTTTTAAGCCAATAATAACAAAATTTTCTTGGTTAATGGGATCAAATTTTATTTTTAACAAAATGTGGAGGAATAAGCACTTTTTATATTTTGGTTTTATTTTTGGTTTCTAATCTTTAGAAAATCTTCTAGAGCAAAAAAATTATTATTTCCATTTTCATACTAATAAAACAATCCATGCTTGATAGGCCCTCAAACAAAATCTTGTGCATAAAACTTAATGCAGAGACCATATCTACCTCCTTGTCTAACAACCAATAGCTATAGGATCAACTGTTCAGGGTGGATATCACACCCTTAAAAAAGTATGTGCTCACTAGAAAATTTATCCTCTAAAAAGACGAAGATAAACACAATTGATAAGAAAGGTTGAAGAGTCATTAAACAACAGAATAGATTTTACGTCGGCCCTTTCGGAACATATCTATAATTATCCAAGTCATTTTATATGACTATACCTCCTTGCCTAACAACCAATAGCTATAGGATCAACTGTTCAGGGCGGATATCACACTCTTAAAAATGTATGTGCTCACTAGAAAATTTAAGGTTGAAGAATCATTAAACAACAGAATAGAAGAATAAAACTGTCTTACTGACTGTACTTTTCTGTGAATATTCCTTAGAACATCTTTCGCCCTTAAACTTTCTCTCTCTGGTTTGCTTAGCCATATCTAAATCCATTCGACTTTGGTATCCAGCCAAACGTCCACAACCCTGAAATGAGCAGTTGTATCTATCCCCAGAAGTAGATGGAAGATCTATATGAGGTATCAATTTTTCAGCACTGTTTGACAAATATGGCTCTAAAATAATAAAAAATTTGAAGTCATACAACTAGCTTGAACCTTCGCCCAATGCACTGTTGAGTGGAAAAGCTGTATCTCAAGATACAACTTGATATTTTCATAAGCTTTCTTCGTGCTACTGCTCTGAATTATTACCTTTACTGCTTTACTGAGTCTAAAAGATGTATCTCAAAATATGACAAGATCCACTCAAGATACAACTTGATATATTCCGGTTCTAAATCCTATCAATGCAAGAACTGAGCACTAACGAAATAGCTTTGTGTTGGCGTTTGTTGAAATACAATAGCTGGAGCTAATATAAGCATGTCATGACAAAAAAAAAGACACAAAACAAGGATCAAAAACAAAAACAAATAAATAGCAACACAAATATTTGATAAATACAAATTTATAGCACAAAAATTGATAAATAGCAACACAAAAAGCAGCATGTGCTGTTTCAAGATTAATAAATTAAAATTAGTGACAAATAAAATTAATATATATCAGTATTTTCATTATTAAAACAGTGACCGCCTATACAGAATATATCAGAACCTTAAGAATATAAATAGTTGGTATATTCAAAAGCATCATAGGCAAAAACCTGAAATAAACTGCATCAAACATTAAATATTTGTCACTCGACTTTACTATCTATATATATATATATATATATATATATATATATATATATATATATATATATATATATATATATATATATATATATATATATATATATATATATATATATATATATATATATATATATATATATATTATAATGTACCAGACAGAAAACGACAAATTTGGCAGTTTGCTGCTGTGAAAGTTTATTTGTTAACAAAGTATCATTTAAGAGCTTTTCTTGATTACATAACGATTTTTTTTTTCGGTAAAAACGTATAGCTCTTGAAATCTTTTGCATGATAAGCATTCTTATAATAGCATTATCATCACTATTATAGCATTATCAGCAAAAGGCAACTCCAATGCGAGCAGGGAGATCAGCCGATGCTCCAGGGCCCCTGTCTTCATCTGGGTTGTAGCAGTAGCTATCAACCTAGCAAGAGACAATCATCCCGTAACAAAATATAAAATAGCTCTTAACTCCTAAAATAGAGTCAGATCGAAAAACACAATACATTATGTAAGAACACTTAGTTGTTAATTAGTTTCCGCTGATGGCAGTTCACCTTTATTTTTGAATTTTATGGAAATCGCGGATATTGGCGATTAACTAACTTTATTGTTGTTAGGTATTTGATTTTAATTCTTTTAATATTTTGTATTTTATTGAATTTTATTTATCTATAATTTTTTGGCGTTTTTTCGTTGGTTTTTAACTAGTTTTGTTGTACTTTCTGTGGCTGTTTTTTTTGGCATTTTCCTTGTTTATATTATTTTGTTTCGCGCTGAAGAAGAGAGGCGGTTGTTCTCTCAAAATATTCGCTTTCTGTGTTTTTTTTTTTTTCAGTATTTTCATTTGGGCTTTAAAAACCCCATTTTAGATCGTTTTCTTTCTTTATGTTATTCTCAACTAGGCCTAGCATCATGAGCTTAGCTCTCCATAGGACTATTCAAACACATATTAGTAGTGTATTCAATAGCCTACTCAAAACATATATACGAATAGTATACAGAATAATAAACGATTGAACTTACACTAGTGCAACTATGAATTTAAATCTTGTCCTATAGCCAATTTTATCCAAATTATTTTACCTGAACAATTTTGGGTATACTGATTACATCTCTTGATTGTAGACAGCTCATGCTGATATTCAATAGATTCATTGTCAACATCTAAACCAGAACAGGTAGTCACATCTTGGGTTCGTGCCAACCATTTATCACTGCTATAATACCATTTTTTCTTTTCAAAGTCACCTTTGAAAGCAGACTCAACTGGTCCCTTCAAGCATCCACTATCATTGTAGTTATTTATTTTATTAACTTGTTTTCTTTTACTGTACGTGCGAATATCTGATTTAACTTTGACACCTTGATCTTCACCTCCTATAGTGATGGTAGAATCCACAACACTTCTACTTTGGAACTCCAAATTAGGAGAAACCAAAGATTCTTTTAAAATTTCACAATTATTGTGTCGAGTTTCAAAAGTCTCTACCATAAGCACACCAACATCCTTCCTAGGATCCCTTTTGCTTTCGCTTGTATCAGCTGTAAAATTAGTTTCTGAAAAAATGTTTCCCGAGTTCTCACAAGGCTCAATCGAGCTGTTTGGTTTCTCACAGCCCTGTGTCTTGAAACAATTTGGAACTTCATTTTCATTAATGAGATTCTTGATTAGAATGATGGCTTTTTCTTTTTCTCTACTGGAGAGATTTTTGAGCTTCTCGAAGGCATTAGTAAGCTGAAAAGAAAAGAAAAATAGACATAAGATAAATGACAATTTCTCGCCTTGGTTGATATTTTTACACTTCACTGGAAAATCACATTTAGAAGAAGTAAAAAAAAAACATTTTGCAGAAATTTGTGTCCCTCTGAGGAGTATGTAAAGCAACAACTTGGATTGACAAAAATAACCTTCATGGTCATTATAAGAAAACTAATTGGGAAATTTTTACTCAGGAGTAAAATAGGAGTAGGGATAATATTTCAAAGACGTCTTCCTTCATCATCTTTCCCCATAATTGGACGAAAGAGGAAGCGTTTTCTGGTCAATATTTTTCAATATTTTTAACAGGTGAGAGGCAAATATTTCACACCAGAGCAAGACTAACAATAATCAAAATCTCAATTAGCCTCCTACAACCCCTAGTGTTAAGGCTGAAAACAAAGTCACGTTCAAGCATAAAGTAGTGTAACAGGAGCTAAGATATGGTCTTGAACTTATGTGAATGTATTTTTACCTAATCTACTAAAATACAAAGAGCTTACATGATTTTAACATTCTGGTGGTGAGTAGCATGCTAAAAAGATAGTGGCGGTGAAAAGGGAGTATGCTAGCAAGAGGTACATTATATTAAGTAAACTCTGGTTTACTTAAGCAAACATTAGGAAACCGAAAACTCTAGTTTGGGCTCAAACAAGGACTGAGAAAACATCTAACATAGCATGATACGTGATATGAAAATGAGTGTCAATAAAGCGCGTCAATTAGGGTGGGGGCAATTGCCCTCCCAAGACTTTAAAGGATACCTTTTTATTTCTATTTCATAGTTATTTTCTATTTTAGCTATACACTATATCAAATCAGCAAATCTAGTTGTTTTTGTCACCCTTGCACTTTATTTTTACAGCTATCAAATAGCACTATATTCCTAAAAATCCTAAGAACTGAGTCAGATAAAAACACGAAGGACACTATTAGAACTGCCTTGTCTGAAAAACTTATAAATGAAACTGGCAATCCCTTGGCTTGAACAACAAGGAAAATCTATTGGCTTGAAAAAGAAGAAAAATGGCTCCAACCAGAATATTCTTCATCAAAGGCATATTTAGGTTCCTCCTTCTCTGTAGCTAGCTCAAGCATTATAAAAGTTGTGACATAAAAACATTGTAGTGTTACATGTGTATGTTTATGTTACAAAACATTGTAACATAAAACAAAACACATTAGCTCAAACTCAAACATTATAGAGAACTCTAGAATGGCTCATTTTAAAGGATATTCCTACATATGGGCCAGTGCCTTTTTGTAACCAGAATATTCTTCATCAAAGGCATATTTAGGTTCCTTCTTCTCTGTAGCTAGCTCAAACATTATAAAAGTTGTAACATAAAAACATTGTAATGTAGCATAAAACAAAACATATTAGCTCAAACTCAAACATTATAGAGAACTCTTGAATGGCTCGTTTTAAAGGATATTGCTACATATAGGCCAGTGCCTTTTGTAACTAACGAAAAATAATTCTGATAATTGCTGCAGCAGTAGCCACAACCTAGCGAATCTTGGTTGCTGTGGTAGCTGTTAATTAAGAGAATTAACAGAATTAATTAATTAAGCTGTTAATTAAGAGAATTAACAGAATTAATTAAGAGAATATTTTTCTTTTTCTTTTCTTTTTTTTCCTCTCGTTTTTTGTATTGTTTTTATTTGTATGTGTATTGGGGTTGTAAGCCTAAACAAGCTCTGCTTTGGGCCATTTGGTTGTTTTGTTTATATTAATACACCCATCTTTCTCTTTCTCTCTCTCTCTCTCAAATGTTCATTATAGCATATGGCTCCACAGCAAAAACAGTGACAAGGAGACATCAGACCTGCATGATCTTTCTCTTTTATATGGGCTTGAACAACTTGCGGAATTTTATACACAGCATGGCTCAAATGAACCCTCTTGCCTTGATATCTTCTATATCCTTTAAGGTTGATACTCATTCCTTCACAAGTGACCACATTGCTATCATTGCACATGGAACTTTTAGTATTCCTCTTCCTATAAACCATGAGCAACAGATCTGGCAAGATAAAAGTGGAGATTGAAACTGCTTAAAAACACACTTGCATCTCAAAAATGGGGACCCTTCTTCCATGAAGAGTTCAAGAAAATTGAAGAAAAGTACAACAGGCCATAGTCAACTGTATTGCAAATTATATTTCATTAAAGTGGATCAGGTGTCCAGCAAGGACAAACCTTGGTTCAATATACACTGTAAAAAGGCTATCCAACCAAAACAAAAGAAACACAAGCAATGGCTACTCTCAAAGAGCAAAAAGGACAAACTTAATTTTACAAAAGCTTGTAAAGACACAGTCTTCACAATTTGACAGTCATGGGTTCCTTGTCTTAGATACTCCTGTGCCTCCAGAGGTGCCCAGGACATCTACAAGCAGCCGTCAGTCATCCCTCAAGTGTGCTGCAGCAAGAACATCTTCCCACTTAAGTTGAAGGGAAGCGTTTATGTTTCACAGGTCTGTCTGAAAGGTGTGAAAAAGTGTATTGTGCAGCCCGCCTCTTCTTCTTTTTCCTTTGCTTTGTTTCTGAAACGTCGCTTTTGGATCCAGGATTCATCCATACAAAGTACATACCCCAGATATTTCTACCAACGTGTCCTAGGGACATCTGTCATTAAGTTGTCTGGTCATCCATCTCAACTTCTCATTAGAGATTTTCATGACTAATGGATGTTTAATATTCTCAGGAGGCATGCATTCTCAAAAGCTAGAATTTGCCTTTTTTGTGTGTTATTCAGATGCCAGGTTTCCAAAGCATTTAACAGGATGGGGATGACGTTGTTATTAAATAGATGACGTTTGAGTCAAAAGGAGAAACTCTGCAATCTCTATACTGGTTTCAGTCTATTGAATGTACTGGAGGCCTACCCAATGCAGCATATATCTTTTTCAGTAGATCCTGTATTTATCACTGTGCTGCCAAAGTATTTAAAATCTAGAACCTGCTCAATGTGCTGGTTATCACATCTCAGATGCAAAGGTGAATCCATTACTGACATACTTATTGTTTTGTCAGCATTGATTCTTAGTCCCATAAGTTGGCCTCTATAATGTGCAGCTTCTAGCAATTCTTGCAGTCTTTGTTTACAGGACTAAAAGAGTGTGATATTGATGGCAAAGTCTATATAATCAATTTGGTGTTCTATGTTTAATTGTATGCTTCTGGTGCCAGTGTTACAGAACAAACAGTCAATAGCTAGGGCAAACAGGAAAGGTGACAAGACACAGCCTTGTTTAACACCAGAAAGGACCCAAAAGTATCTTGTCCTTCCTTCTGCTGTTTTAACATAACATTCAGAGTCTCTGTGTAGACCCATTATGAGGGCTACCGACTTCTCAGGGATCCCATAAAAGGTTAGTAGTTTCCAAAGAGTCGCATGATGTAGCAAGTGAAAGGCCTTTTCAAAGTCTATAAATGCCATGTACAATTAGTTATGCCATTCATGGCTATCATCTATTAACACCCTTAGGGTGAAGATCAAATCAGTACAGGAATGTCCTGATCTAAAGCCATGTTGCTCTTCTCTCAAGAACTTGTTGAGTGGACTCTTTATTCTTCTGAGGATTATTAGTACAATCATGGGTTCAGTACAAAGAAAAATTCTCTACCAAGCTTTAAAATACTTCTGCTAAGGGCTGGTGGAAAATTGCCAAAGAGGTTTTACTGTCATCTAAAAAAAACTTCAATTCCTTTTCCATAACTTAACGATGCAGCTGTCATTCAAGATCTACAGACAAAGACCAAAGCTTTTGATAAGACATTTGCCAGATTCTCAAATCTGGACAACAATGGTAAAGGAGTCCCCAATTTCCATGATTGAATAAATCCTGTCCTTGATTATGAGAACTATTTCACTCCTCAAGTCATATTTCAGCAACTTGTTGTGACCAAATCCATAGGTCCTGACAGTATACTTAATGCTGTCTTGAAGTTCTGCAGTGGTGAATTAGCTGGACATTTTTCCTTGCTTTTCTGACAGTGTTTTTCCTTTGGAATCTTTCCACACACATAGAAATCTGGCCATGTCATTCCTAAACCTAGCCATATGGCAACCCAATGAGCAGGGGCTCATGTATGTCTGTTAGCCTCCTCTCCTGGATTAGGAAATTTTATAAGCCATTTCCAATCATTCACATCATCAGTACCACCAACATGGTTTCTGCTGAAAGTATTCAATGCTTGATTGGTTAATGGGCCAATATCTTTTTGAAATTAAAAAATAGTCTGGTGCCTTGATGGCTTTGATCTTAACTTATAAACCCAGACATGGTCATGGCTTTATAAAGAGAATAATTGCTGTGTAAAAAAATAAAACAAACTCTCAACCTAGCTTCACTGCACTTTTGAAGGTTTGAAATTATAGTTGTATGATTTTAAGGGCCTTTGCAGCAAATTTTCCTATCTTGTTGAAAAAATTAGCAATTTTTCATCAATCCTACTTCTAAAGTTGACTTTTGATTAACTTGTTTGAAATATGAAGATTTTCAAAATTATAATTAGCCTATCTGCTAACTTGCAAAATCTTGCTAAAATTATTTTAACACATTTACTTCAGGAAAAAGTTTATTACCTTCAGGTAGTCTATTAAACTCACTTCTGTCAGAACAGTTCTGAATATCTGTAATGTGATAATAGAGGTCAATACTATCATTGGCCTGATTTGAGGTAGAAAAAAATTCACTGCAATAAGATTAGGGTCATTTATTATGGCTGATAAAGTTTATGGGTATCCCTATAATGAATGATAAAACCAAGCATTTTCAAATTTTATAAAGTAGTTTTCAGAATTGCATAATGTTTTATTCTAGAGAGGTGGAATGCCAAACTAACACCAAACATCATTTGAAATGATTCAAGAATTTGATTAAGTAAGAACTTTCATTGTTTTAGTGTTACAGACATCAAAAACAAGAAGAAAAATAGAGAATTCTTTTTGTATACAGTAAAATTCTAATTTGAATGAAAGTTTTGGCTCTATGTCCAAGGGCTGCCCTCAGCAAAACATAAATATATAAGACAAGAAAGACTTACAACAAGATGACCAATAAAACTAAAATAATTTTTTTTTAAATAGTCCCAGCATCCTTACTTCAGCAAAGTTCAACCAGAACTGATAAATAAAGCAAGGTGAAACAAAGCAATTCATTGAAATGAAAGAAGAAAAATTAAAAACATGGTTTTATTGCTAATCTTGGTTTTTTAGCAGCTAACCTTGGTTAAACTGTAACATTATTCAATGCATTTCCAAATCTGAAATTCTTTTTACCAGCAAATAAAGGGAACAACCCTCTCAAAGTCACTGGTAAATATTTAAGTTGAAACTAGAAAATTGGGCATTAAAGTCATATTTCTTGAAACATATCTTTTGGGGACATTACATGAATGACATAATTTCACTTTGGGATGAACTTAAGGGTTTTTTAGATCACCTTAATATATACAATAGAAATTTACAGTTTACAGAAAACCAACACAAAACAATAGATATTTGCATTTTAAATCAAACCACCACTACCCCCAAGTTAAAAGAGCTGTCATAATCTCTCTTGTCAATTGTGCCCTAAATATGTGTTCTGATTCCCACATTACAGCAGAACTAAACTTAATCAGACATACTTTTTGGAAATGGGCATCCAATTTGTTTATTGATAATACAATTGACTGTAGACTGAAAAGACACTCCTGTAAAATCAATGGTAGTTTACCATGTTTTAATCTTCAAACATAATTTCATCTGCCATACATCCCAAAAATCACTACAAATCATAAAAAAGTTTGCACACAAAATGGTCTGTATGTAGTATTTACAAATAATTTTAAAATCATAAATTTCCTAAATTCTGGTAAAGATAAAACCACAGTTACTTGCCAAAGAGAGGTCTATCAAATACCATGCAAATGTGGCAAATATTATGTAGGTAGAACTTAGCAGAATTTAGAGAAACACCTACAACAGCATAAAGATGATATCACCAAAACTCTCAATTCTAATATCCCTAATGTTTCTTTGGATTCTACTTGAAACAGTCACGTTTTTGAAAATCCTAGCAACAAAATACTTTTTGAAGAATCTGCCCTTGTTAGCAATGACCTAGGCATAAAGCAGGAAGTTCAAGAAGCAATTGAAATCAGGCTTAAGATTAATAATAATATTTCCTTAAATAGGGACTTGGGGGAATATTCACTAAATGCTCTGTGCACAAATTTAAATAAAAATGATATTAAAAAATATTTAAAAAAAACAGCAGACATTAACACGGAACCTGTTACAAAATGACCTTTGAGATTAGCTGCCAAAAAGGCAAGATTAGCAATAAAAACGTGTTTTTAATTATTCTTCTTTCATTTCAATGTATTGCCTTGTTTCGCCTCACTTTATTTATCAGTCCTGGTTGAAGTTTACTGAAGTAAGGATGCTGGGACTGTTTTAAAAAAATCTCTATTTTAGTTTTATTGGTCATGTTGTTGTAAGTCTTTCTCCTTTTATATATTTATGTTTTGCTGAGGATGACCCTTGGACATAGAGCTGAAATATTTATTCAATTTAGAATTCCACTGTCTTATGAAAATAATCCCCTTGTGTTATTCTTGCTTTTGATGGAAAGGCAGTGTGGTCTTCATTGTTATTTGTGTTTTCTTTTAGTCTTGTATATATCCAAGGACAAAATTTAAGATGAGGGACTTTTTGGGGTAAATTTATAGCAAACAGTATTACTGGCTTTCATATAAAGTGAATATACCACTCAATGCCTTTTTTTATGCTCTTTACAAATATAATAATTGCTTCTACCAGAAATTCAGATTTAAGCACTTTTTGACCTCTTTAAAATGACCTAAATATGGGGTATAAAAAAGGCTAAAAACATTGGTCTCAAATTTTATAACATTGGGCTCAAACTTACCATTTCATTATAAATCCATTTTTTTAATGTTATATTATCCACAAGCACTGATTTTCCATGATTAAATTGGATAAATAAATTTTATCAATGTTATGGCGTTTTCTTCTTCCTTGTCCCTGAAAGTTCAATTAAAGCATGCGTTTTCCATCTTTTTTTTACAAAATAATAGGATATTTGAAATTGCAAATCTGTAATAGTTTAGAAACAAATTTGGGCTATATATTTGCACATCAGGGGGTAAAGCATAAAGCATATATTAAATACATAAACTAACCATTGCTGTATTTAATATAGTTAAATTTATAGCACACAGTATAACTGGTGTTTGTAATAGCCGGCTTTCATATTTTCAACCAAAAACGCATGCTTTTATTTAAAATCTGATATCAAGGAAGAAGAAAATGCCATAACATTGATAAAACTTATTTATCCAATTTAACTATGGAAAATCACAGCTTGTCAAAAGTAAAACAGTTCAAAATAGGGATGAAACCTTTTTATTGACTGTGAACAGATATAAAATTTAACTGGATATTTTGAGTTTGAATCTAATGTTTTAAAGTCTGAGATCAATGTTTTAAGCCTTTTTATACCCCATATTTAGGTCATTTTTAAGAGGTCAGAAAGTGCTTAAATCTGAATTTCTAGTAGAAGCAATTATTATAGCCTATTTGAAAGAGCATAAAAAAAGGCATTGAGTGGTATATTCACTTTATACAAAAGCCAGTAATACTGTTTGCTATAAATTAACCCTTTTTGGCTATCTTGTAAATCAGTTGCATTAGGAGAATAATGTTTATGGAAAAAAATTCTGAGCTTATACTATGTTCAAGAAGTTTTTTTTTTTAAATATCAACCTCTATTGCTTCCCTCTCAAAATGATTTTGAACTTTAATGAACATCATGTTATAAATACAAATTTCAGAAAGAACTATACATCACAAAAAGGGGTAAAATTCTAATTTAGTGACTTCTTGCTATCTCAGAAAGGGGTTAGGTTAGGAAAATAAAACTTTCACGGATGGGTCTACAGGCTAAGGTATGTTCTGGGAAGATATTTTGAAGTACCTACCTCCACTCCTTCTCCCTCTAGAGGGCCCTGACCTTTAAAAATATGTGTGTTATAAAAGTGAAACCTTGCAAAAGAATTTTCTGCTTGAATGAAGTACAACAACAATTTTTTCAGCTTCACAACTTTGCTCAATCCCAATTTATAAGGTTTTAAAGATGTGGAAATACATTTCCTAAATTTTGAAAAATAAAACATTGATATGGCTCAGAATTCTACTCAAATAACAGGATTTGCATTTTCAGAACTACGGGCAGAGAAAAAGCAATTGGTAACTGAAAATTAAGGTAAAATTTTGTTTTGTCAAGATTTTAGTAGCCTAGGTACAGACCTGTCATGTAAGCAAATTTTAGGCCCTCTAGAGGGAGAAGGAGTGGAGGTGGGTACTTCAAAATACCTTTCCAGGAAAAACTTTAGCTTGTAGACCCATCCCCAAAAGTTTCATTTTCCTTACCTAACCCCTTTCCAAGATAGCAAGAAGTCACTAAACTAAAATTTTACCAAGAAAAATCCCAAAGAAAATTTTTTAGCCTCATAATTTTGCTAAATAAAAATTTATAAGGTTTTAGAGAATTTGGAAAATTGTGTCTTTAATTTGAAAAAAAAAATCTACTATCACATACAATCCTAAGGTAAGACCCCTAATACTCATGTAAGTGCATAATCTTGATTAAAATGTTTCTTTCTTAAGGTTAGACACTGAAAATTTTACCGATGTTACATAATAGCCTATAGGCCTATTTGCCGGGATAACAAACTATGGTAAATTATAGGAATGGTGGCTTAAAAACTTTCCCAGAAAATTAAGCCATTAAACTAAAATTTCATCATTTTAATTTTAAAAAATTACTCCATCACAAACTTCTACCTCTACTTCCAAAAGATATTCATTTCTTTCCATTAGTTGAAAAATTCCAATTCCCAATTCCAGAAGTTGTATCCTGAAAAAATAATAATGAATTTTGTTTATTTGAGTTTTTCCGCCAGAAGTATGTCGGGCAGGGATACAAATGTGTTTGGTTGCGGAAGTGCTATATTTGCCCAAATTTGCGTCAGCAATTTTCGGTGCTATAGTCAAAACATTGACTGTAATAGTGCAAAAATAGCATTTTCGCAATACAGGTGGAAACCCAGATGGTGAGGCTGCCGCAAGTGTCCAGGCAATCCAGACAAATTTGTAAAGTTTTAAATCATAAATTTCGAGTCGCACTGACAGAAATTCGGCGTTGTGTTATAAGTGAAATTACTATGTGGGGTCTATCGATCGAGCTTTTGTTCCCAAGCACAATGCCAAACTGTCATTTTGACTTTTATTCAAGCCTCATTTTAGCCTTTATTGTATTTCTTTTCATTTCTTTTTCTACTTTTCTCTTTTTGTTTTTCTGTATTTCTTCTCATTCTCCCTTTTCCTATTTTCTTCTTTAGACCCAGTGTTAAATCAACAATGATAATGTCCAAAAAGAGTTGTTTCAATAATTGCTAACAAAAGAATTATTTCGCAAAAGAATATTTAATTAATTTTCAGCCTTTCTCTCTACTGGCCGCATTTTCGTTTTTTGTCTTTTCATTGAAATTTACCTCTTTTTGTTGTTTTTATACACAAGCCTGATCGATGAAATACGAAAGCAAAATAAAAGACCAGCAATGAGAATAATACTTGAGACTTAAGCGTTAATTTTTGTCGCATTGGTAGTGTCGCATTGTTTATCCAGATGCATTGATGTTATGATCGCAAAAAGTGAACTCTTAAGTAAAGCAAATTTCTTTTAGGTGACATGTATATTAATACTTCACCATTATGAAAATGATAGAAATAGACAAGGACAAATTGTCGTATATATATATATAAATATATATATATATATATATATATATATATATATATCTTCTATATATATAAAAATAAGTTGTCTGTCTGTGGATGGATGGATGGATCAGGTGACGTCACCTGAAAAAACTGGATCAGGTGACGTCAAAACTGAAAAAACTAAAAAAAGGCAAAAACTACAAAAAAAACTAAAAACTAATAAAAAAAATAAAAAAGCTAAAAAACTAAAAAAACTATAAAGGTAAAAACCAATAAAAAACTAAAAAAAAAACTGAAAAAACTAAAAAAAGGCAAAAACTACAAAAAAAAACTAAAAACTAATAAAAAAAGTAAAAAAGCTAAAAAACTAAAAAAACTAAAAAAACTAAAAAAAGGTAAAAAACTAAAAAAAATAAAAAATAAAAAAAAACTAAAAAAAAGGAAAAAACTGAAAAATAAGCTAAAATAAAGGTAAAAACCAATAAAAAACTAAAAAAAAAGGAAAAAACTAATAAATGACGACACTCAAAGAGAAAGCGACCAGGACAAAAGGAATGTTCGATTAGCAATCAACAAAGCACCGGGACACAGGGAGTATAAATGACGACCAGGACATAAGTAAAAAAAAAAAAACTATCTATATATATAAAAATAAGTTGTCTGTGGATCTGTGGATCGTGGATCAGGTGACGTCACCTGAAAAAACTGGATCAGGTGACGTCAAAACTGAAAAAACTAAAAAAAGGCAAAAACTACAAAACAAACTAAAAACTAATAAAAAAAATAAAAAAGCTAAAAAACTAAAAAAACTAAAAAAAGGCAAAAACTACAAAAAAAACTAAAAACTAATAAAAAAGCTAAAAAACTAAAAAAACTAAAAAAAAGGCAAAAACTACAAAAAAACTAAAAACTAATAAAAAAAATAAAAAAGCTAAAAAACTAAAAAAACTAAAAAAACTAAAAAAAGGTAAAAAACTAAAAAAAACTAAAAAAGGTAAAAACTAAAAGAACTAAAAAAGAAAAAAATAAATGACGACACTCAAAGAGAAAGCGACCAGGACAAAAGGAATGTTCGATTAGCAATCAACAAAGCACCGGGACACAGGGAGTATAAATGACGACCAGGACACAAGTAAAAAAAAAAAAATTAACAAAACTAAAAAGAAGGTAAAAACTACAAAAAAACTAAAAAGAAAAAAAAACTAAAAACTAATAAAAAAAATAAAAAATCTAAAAATCTAAATAAACTAAAAAAGAAAAAAAAAAGGAAAAAAATAAAGGAGAAAAACAAAACTAAAAAACGAATGTATATACAGACCGGTACACCGGGATACAAATGACGACCGGGACACAGGGAATATAAATGACGACCGGGACACAGGGACACAACTACAACGGGGACACCGGGGGAAACAGGGGGATGTAAATGACGACCGGGACACCGGGACAGGGAATGGTCGATTAGCAATCACCATCAACAAAGCTCAAGGGCAATCATTAGAATCATGAGGTATAGATCTGAATACAGATTGTTTTCCCATGGACCATTATATGTTGCATGTTCAAGAGTCGGTAAACCTGACAATCTATTTATATGCAAAGACAATGGGACAGCAAAGAATGTTGTATATTCGCAAGTTTTACGTAGTTAAAACCATATATATATATCTATCTATATTCACAGGTGGGACATAGGGACACAACTACAATGGCGCGTAACTATTATGGCGCGTAACGACTTACGCGCGCGGGGGGGGCTTGGGGGGGGCGCGAAGCGCCCCCACCAACTAGGTGTTGGGGTGGCGCGAAGCCACCCCAAAAACTTTCCCAGAAAATTAAGCCATTAAACTAAAATTTCATCATTTTAATTTTAAAAAATTACTCAATCACAAACTTCTACCTCTACTTCCAAAAGATATTCATTTCTTTCCATTAGTTGAAAAATTCCAATTCCCAATTCCAGAAGTTGTATCCTGAAAAAATAATAATGAATTTTGTTTATTTGAGTTTTTCCGCCAGAAGTATGTCGGGCAGGGATACAAATGTGTTTGGTTGCGGAAGTGCTATATTTGCCCAAATTTGCGTCAGCAATTTTCGGTGCTATAGTCAAAACATTGACTGTAATAGTGCAAAAATAGCATTTTCGCAATACAGGTGGAAACCCAGATGGTGAGGCTGCCGCAAGTGTCCAGGCAATCCAGACAAATTTGTAAAGTTTTAAATCATAAATTTCGAGTCGCACTGACAGAAATTCGGCGTTGTGTTATAAGTGAAATTACTATGTGGGGTCTATCGATCGAGCTTTTGTTCCCAAGCACAATGCCAAACTGTCATTTTGACTTTTATTCAAGCCTCATTTTAGCCTTTATTGTATTTCTTTTCATTTCTTTTTCTACTTTTCTCTTTTTGTTTTTCTGTATTTCTTCTCATTCTCCCTTTTCCTATTTTCTTCTTTAGACCCAGTGTTAAATCAACAATGATAATGTCCAAAAAGAGTTGTTTCAATAATTGCTAACAAAAGAATTATTTCGCAAAAGAATATTTAATTAATTTTCAGCCTTTCTCTCTACTGGCCGCATTTTCGTTTTTTGTCTTTTCATTGAAATTTACCTCTTTTTGTTGTTTTTATACACAAGCCTGATCGATGAAATACGAAAGCAAAATAAAAGACCAGCAATGAGAATAATACTTGAGACTTAAGCGTTAATTTTTGTCGCATTGGTAGTGTCGCATTGTTTATCCAGATGCATTGATGTTATGATCGCAAAAAGTGAACTCTTAAGTAAAGCAAATTTCTTTTAGGTGACATGTATATTAATACTTCACCATTATGAAAATGATAGAAATAGACAAGGACAAATTGTCGTATATATATATATAAATATATATATATATATATATATATATATATATATATATATCTTCTATATATATAAAAATAAGTTGTCTGTCTGTGGATGGATGGATGGATCAGGTGACGTCACCTGAAAAAACTGGATCAGGTGACGTCAAAACTGAAAAAACTAAAAAAAGGCAAAAACTACAAAAAAAACTAAAAACTAATAAAAAAAATAAAAAAGCTAAAAAACTAAAAAAACTATAAAGGTAAAAACCAATAAAAAACTAAAAAAAAAACTGAAAAAACTAAAAAAAGGCAAAAACTACAAAAAAAAACTAAAAACTAATAAAAAAAGTAAAAAAGCTAAAAAACTAAAAAAACTAAAAAAACTAAAAAAAGGTAAAAAACTAAAAAAAATAAAAAATAAAAAAAAACTAAAAAAAAGGAAAAAACTGAAAAATAAGCTAAAATAAAGGTAAAAACCAATAAAAAACTAAAAAAAAAAAGGAAAAAACTAATAAATGACGACACTCAAAGAGAAAGCGACCAGGACAAAAGGAATGTTCGATTAGCAATCAACAAAGCACCGGGACACAGGGAGTATAAATGACGACCAGGACATAAGTAAAAAAAAAAAAACTATCTATATATATAAAAATAAGTTGTCTGTGGATCTGTGGATCGTGGATCAGGTGACGTCACCTGAAAAAACTGGATCAGGTGACGTCAAAACTGAAAAAACTAAAAAAAGGCAAAAACTACAAAACAAACTAAAAACTAATAAAAAAAATAAAAAAGCTAAAAAACTAAAAAAACTAAAAAAAGGCAAAAACTACAAAAAAAACTAAAAACTAATAAAAAAGCTAAAAAACTAAAAAAACTAAAAAAAAGGCAAAAACTACAAAAAAACTAAAAACTAATAAAAAAAATAAAAAAGCTAAAAAACTAAAAAAACTAAAAAAACTAAAAAAAGGTAAAAAACTAAAAAAAACTAAAAAAGGTAAAAACTAAAAGAACTAAAAAAGAAAAAAATAAATGACGACACTCAAAGAGAAAGCGACCAGGACAAAAGGAATGTTCGATTAGCAATCAACAAAGCACCGGGACACAGGGAGTATAAATGACGACCAGGACACAAGTAAAAAAAAAAAAATTAACAAAACTAAAAAGAAGGTAAAAACTACAAAAAAACTAAAAAGAAAAAAAAACTAAAAACTAATAAAAAAAATAAAAAATCTAAAAATCTAAATAAACTAAAAAAGAAAAAAAAAAGGAAAAAAATAAAGGAGAAAAACAAAACTAAAAAACGAATGTATATACAGACCGGTACACCGGGATACAAATGACGACCGGGACACAGGGAATATAAATGACGACCGGGACACAGGGACACAACTACAACGGGGACACCGGGGGAAACAGGGGGATATAAATGACGACCGGGACAAAAAAACTAAAAAGAAAAAAAAACTAAAAACTAATAAAAAAACTAAAAAATCTAAAAATCTAAATAAGCTAAAAAAGAAAAAAAAAGGAAAAAAATAAAGGAGAAAAACAAAACTAAAAAACGAATGTATATACAGACCGGGACACCGGGATACAAATGACGACCGGGACCCGGGACACAGGGAATATAAATGACGACCGGGACACAGGGACACAACTACAACGGGGACACCGGGGGAAACAGGGGGATGTAAATGACGACCGGGACACCGGGACAGGGAATGGTCGATTAGCAATCACCATCAACAAAGCTCAAGGGCAATCATTAGAATCATGAGGTATAGATCTGAATACAGATTGTTTTCCCATGGACCATTATATGTTGCATGTTCAAGAGTCGGTAAACCTGACAATCTATTTATATGCAAAGACAATGGGACAGCAAAGAATGTTGTATATTCGCAAGTTTTACGTAGTTAAAACCATATATATATATATCTATCTATATTCACAGGTGGGACATAGGGACACAACTACAATGGCGCGTAACTATTATGGCGCGTAACGACTTACGCGCGCGGGGGGGGCTTGGGGGGGGCGCGAAGCGCCCCCACCAACTAGGTGTTGGGGTGGCGCGAAGCGCCACCCCAACAGCTAGTATATATATATAAATAAGTTGTTTGTCTGTGTGATTGTCTACTGACGTAATGTTTGTGTGTCGACTGACGTCATGTTTGTCAACTGACGTATCTATCTTTGGGACACCGAAGAATGTTGTATATTCGCAGGTTTTACGTAGTTAAAAACATACATATATATATATATATATAATTAGCGTGGGAGGGGGCCTAGGTGCCCTCCAATTTTTTTGGTCACTTAAAAAGGGCACTAGAACTTTTCATTTCCGTTAGAATGAGCCCTCTTGCAACATTCTAGGACAACTGGGTCGATACGATCACCCCTGGGGAAAAAAAACAAAAAAAAACAAAAAAACAAAAAAACAAATAAACACGCATCCGTGATCTGCCTTCTGGCAAAAAATGCAAAATTCCACATTTTTGTAGATAGGAGCTCGAAACTTCTACAGTAGGGTTCTCTGATACGCTGAATCTGATGGTGTGATTTTCGTTAAGATTCTATGACTTTTAGGGGGCGTTTCCCCCTATTTTCTAAAATAACGCAAATTTTCTCAGGCTCGTAACTTTTGATGGGTAAGACTAAACTTGATGAAACTTATATATTTAAAACCAGCATTAAAATGCGATTCTTTTGATGTAGCTATTGGTATCAAAATTCCATTTTTTAGAGTTTTGGTTACTATTGAGCCGGGTCGCTCCTTACTACAGTTCGTTACCACGAACTGTTTGACATAGGTATCCGACGCAATGATTATACTCGTAATATCAGATATCCTGTTCATGGTTTTCATGAAATTCTCAACAAAGGATTTCACAATGGACATCTTTAGAAACCACAATCAAACAGTTCGTGGTAACGAACTGTAGTAAGGAGCGACCCGGCTCAATAGTAAACGAAACTCTAAAAAACAGAATTTTGATGCTAATAGATAAATTTAGTCTTACTCATCAAAAGTTACGAGCCTGAGAAAATTTGCCTTGTTTTGGAAAACAGGGGTAAACACCCCTTAAAAGCTATAGGATCTTAACAAAAATTACACCATCGCATTCAGCGTATTAGAGAACCCTACTGTAGAAGTTTCAAGCTCCTTTCTACAAAAATGTGGAACTTAGTGTTTTTTTGCCAGAAGACCAATCACGGGTGCGTGTGTATTTTTTGTTTGTTTGTTTATTTGTTTATTTGTTTTTTTCCCCAGGGGTTATCGTATCGACCAAGTGGTCCTAGAATGTCGCAGGAGGGCTCATTATAACGGAAAGTAAAAGTTCTAGTGCCTTTTTAAGTGTCCAAAAAATTGGAGGCACCCACGGTCTTTTTTCCCAAAAGTCAACGGATAAAATTTTGAGATAGCCATTTTGTTCATTATAGTCAAAAAACTTAATAGCTATGTCTTTGGGGCCGACTGAATCCCCCAAAGTCCCCGGGAGAGGGGCCGCAAGTTGCAAACTTTGACCAGCGTTTACATACAGTAATGGTTATTTGGAAGTGTATAGACCTTTTCAGGGGGATTTGTTTGGTTGGGGAGGGAGGGTTGAGGGCTGGGGGATACTTAGGAGGATCTTCTTTTAGAGGAATTTGTCATGGAAAAAGAGAAATTCCATGAAGGGGGTGGAGGATTTTCTAGCACTATTGAATGAAAAATAAATATTTAAAAAATAAATAATTAAAACAATGAAAAAATAAATATGAAAAAGTTTTTCTCCTCTGAAAGTAAGGACCAGCATTAAAACTGAAATAGAACAGTTATTATTATACATATAGGGGGATCATCTCTTCCTAAATACCTCGGTCTTAACGCTAAATAATTTTTAGTAATTTCAACTATTTATTCTACAGCCTTTGTGATTTAGGGGTCAATCTTAAGGACTTGGGGGGAAATCAAAGCTTTAGTGTCAAGAACGAGGTATTAACGATGGGGCAAACCCACTCATATCTATATATATAAAAATAAGTTGTCTGTGTGTGTGTGTGTCTGTCGAGTGACGTCATGTTTGTGTTTCGACTGACGTCATGTTTTCGACTGACGAAATTACAGACCGGAACATCGGGACACAAATGACGACCGTGACACCGGCACATAGGGAATATAAATGACGACCGGGACGCTCAAAGAAAAAGCGACCGGGACACAAGGAATGTTCGATTAGCAATCACCATCAACAAAGAAGCACCGGGACACAAATGACGACCAGGACACAGGGAGTATAAATGACGACCAGGACATAAGTAAAAAAATAACTAAACAAACTAAAAAAGAAAAAAAGGAAAATAATAAAAAATAAAGGAGAAAAACAAAACTAAAAAAAAATAAAAACAAAAAAAAACTAAAAAGAAAAAAAGGGGAAAAATACAAAAATTTATTTCATCATATACCATTACAAAAACGAATGTATATACAGACCGGGACACCGGGATACAAATGACGACCGGGACACAGGGAATATAAATGACGACCGGGACAAAGGGACACAACTACAACGAGGAGGCCGCGGGGCACAGGGGGATATATAAATGACGACGGGGACACAGGGAATGTTCGATTAGCAATCACCATCAACAAAGCTCAAGGGCAATCATTAGAATCATGAGGTATAACTAAAAAACTAAAAAAAGGTAAAAAACTAAAAACTAAAAAAAGACCAATTCAAAAACGAATGTATATACAGACCAGGACACCGGGACCCAAATGACGACCAGGACACCGGGACACAAGGAATATAAATGACGCCCGGGACACTCAAAGAGAAATCACAGACTGGGATACCGGGACACAAATGAAGTTTTACGTAGTTAAAAACATATATATATATATATATATATATATATATATATATATATATATATATATATATATATATATATATATATATATATATATATATAAATATATATATATATGTATATATATATATATATATATATATATATATATATATATATATATATATATATATATATATATATATATATATATATATCTATATTCACAGGTGGGACATTGGGACCCAACTACAATGGCGCGTAACTAATATGGCGTGTAATGACTTACGCGCGCGGGGGGGGCTTGGGGGGGGCGCGAAGTGCCCCCACCAACTAGGTGCTGGGGTGGCGCGAAGCACCACCCCAACGGCTATTACATAATAAGAATATACGAATATAGAAGTTCGTTACGTAAGTTAATTCGTAAGTTACGTATATTTTTCTACTAATAAAAACGTTCGTTAAAAATTAAAAATTCTAGTGCCTTTTTAAGTAACCGAAAAATTGGAGGTCAACTAGGCCTCCTCCCCTACCATTTTTCTAAGAATTGTTTGATCAAAACTAAGCGAAAGTCATTCAGCCAAAAAAATTAATACGCCAATTTTATTTTAATTATTTGTGGAGAGCCACAATCAAAAATGTATTAATTCAAAAACATTCAGAAATTAAATAGAAAAAAGTTTTTCAACTGAAAGTAAGGAGCGACATTAAAACTTAAAATGAACAGAAATTACTCCGTAATGGAAGGGGATGTTCTTTCCTCAACGTCCCGCTCTTTATGCTAAATTTATTTACTGTTTTATAAAGTAAAATTGAGAGAAAGAGTCAAACTTTAGCGTAAAGACCGGGACGTTGAGGAGGGAACAGCCCCTTTCATACACGGAGTAATTTCTATTCGTTTTAAGTTTTAATGTCGCTCCTTACTTTCAGTTGAAAAACTTGTTGTATTTTTTATTTATATCTTTCAAAAGTGAGTAAATTCACGTCACACACTCTGAAAATTCACGTTCGGTGTGTTTATCTTTGTTAGAATAGACGCAAGAATATACAAATCCATTTTGGAAAATGGATCACTAAAGGAGGGTACCAAGCTCTCTGGCCGTGGCTCGGTTTATCGTGTCATTATCAAGTTGAGCTTTTTTTATTTGGAGAGAATAAGAGAACCGACCACCGTTGCAAAGCTCCCAGCACTGCATTTGAAGACTATCTGGTCAGAGGCAAGGCTATAGGGTTGCCATGAAGATATCAACTTGGATCCAAAACTTGCTTAACTGAATCAGGAATGAGAGGTAGAAATGCGTCTTCCTTTTATAAAAATCCTGTCTCACCGAAATGATACATGCTTCGAGTTTGGAGTCTATAGAAAAAATCACACATAGTGACCGATGCTTAAATTATTCCTCTAATCATTAAAGAGGAGTGGGCACTTTTCTAGTTGACAGAACATTGCAAATTTGTTCACTACATTTCCTGGGCTAAGAACTTGACCATCTTAAAGATATTTTATTTGGGAATGGTTATCTAACTAGCTTAATAAATTCTGTAATTGCAAAACGCACTAAAATATCATCAGATAGTGGCACAGTAAACGCAAATAAAAAGGAAAATTCAGTTTATATTGGTCTCCCGCACGTTAAAGGGGTTTCAGACCACATTTCCGAATATCTAAGGAAAAATAATGTTCACACTTACTATAGACCCAGTGATGTAACTATTGGTATCAAAATTTCATTTTTTAGAGTTCTGGTCACTATTGAGCCGGGTCGCTCCTTACTACAGTTCGTTACCACGAACTGTTTGATTTCGTTAACAATCCTTGTCTGTATTTAAAAAAAAACTGTGTCTTGTAATCTTGAGAGTACTTGAAACAATAATTACCTATTCTGAACTTGTTATAAATGGCTATTTATCTCATTAAACAGTTTCTTTAGGAGTATATATTTAAATTTCCGGTTACTAAGGATTTTTCTACCTTTTGGGGCCCCAAAATGTTCACTACAGTCACCTATGGGAGGAGCTTAGGAAAAAAGTCCTTTTTTCATGTTTTCATTCAGCAAAATAAAAATAAAAATTTTCTATGATTCTTATATGAAATTGCCTTGTCCTGAGAGGCCTTGTCCAGTACGCTATCGCAAGGTATCAATAACAAAAAATTTTCTATAACTACATAAAATTACTTTCTTTAGTAAAACTTTAATGGCTAATGTACATAGTTTAACTAGGATGAAAATAAATGCATAACATGATGCCTTTTTTATCCTATTTCTTAATTTAATAATTTCTTTTGGAGGAAATTAAATTTTGTCTCTAGAATTGGGCCCCAAACCGTAAAAAAAAAATTCTTGGTAACCCAAAATTTAAAAATATGTTCCTAAAGAAACCGTTTAGCGAGAAAAATAGCCATTAATAGTAAATTCAGAATTGGTAATTATTATATCAAGAACTCTCATATTGCAATGATAATATGGAAACAAATTTGCTGAAATTTTAGTGAACCAGAATCCCTTCAATAATGACATCAATTTTTATGATTTTTTTCAATGAGAAACCGAAAATACTATTGAGTTTTTTCTTTTAATGAAGATACGAAGTACATTTTGAAATTCAGGATAGATTATTTTTATTTTGCTGAATGGAAACATGAAAAAATTAACTTTTTTCCTTTGCTCCTCTCATAGGAGCAAAGTGAACATTTTGGGGTCCCAAAAGGTAAAAACATTCTTAGTAATCCAAAATTTAAAAATAAATTCTCAAAGAAACTGTTTAGCGAGAAAAATGCCATTTATAACCAATTCAGAATTTGTAATTATTATTTTATGTACTCTCAACATTGCAACACGATTAAGGAAAAAAATTTACACAAATCTATATATATGAAAATAAGTTCTCTGTCTGTTATGTCTGTTACGCCAGATTATATCTTCTATATATATAAAAGAAAAAACTAGAAATTGCATAAATATTTCGAAATGTTTTGACAATAGATTAAAGTAATTCGAAAAAAGAAAAATGGTAAAAAACTAAAAAAAACTAAAAAGAAAAAACCAAAAAAAAAATAAAAGTTAAAAAAATAAAAAAAGGAAAAACCTAAAAAGAAAAAACTTAAAAAAATCAAAAAGATAAAAAACTAAAAAGAAAAAAAAAGAAAAAAAGCTAAAAAACTAAAAAAACGAAAAAACTAAAAAAAAATTGCACAAATATTTCAATATATTTTGAATACGGATTGTTTTTCCTGTGGACAATTATATGTTGCATGTTCAAGAGTCGGTGAACCTGACAGTCTATTTATATGCGCAGACAATGGGACAGCGAAGAATGTTGTATATTCGCAAGTTTTACGTAGTTAAAAACTTATATATATATATACTAGCTGTTGGGGTGGCGCTTCGCGCCACCTCAACACCTAGTTGGTGGGGGCACTTAGCGCCCCCCAAGCCCCCCCGCGCGCGTAAGTCGTTACGCGCCATATTAGTTACGCGCCATTGTAGTTGTGTCCCTATGTCCCACCTGTGAATATAGATATATATATATATATATATATATATATATATATATATATATATATATATATATATATATATATATATATATATATATATATATATATATATATATATATATATATATGTTTTTAACTACGTAAAACTTGCGAATATACAACATTCTTTGCTGTCCCATCGTCTGTGCATATAAATAGATTGTCAGGTTTACCGACTCTTGAACATGCAACGCATAATGGTCCATGGGAAAACAATCCGTATTCAGATCTATACTTCATGATTCTATTGATTGCCCTTGAGCTTTGTTGATGGTGATTGCTAATCGACCATTTCCTTTGTTGCCGTCGTCATTTATATATCCCCCTGTGCCCCCCGGCGTCCCCGTTGTAGTTGTGTCCCTGTGTCCGGGTCGTCATTTATATTCCCTGTGTCCCCGTCGTCATTTGTGTCCCGGTGTCCCAGTCTGTGATTTCTATTTGAGTGTCCCGGGCGTCATTTATATTCGTCAGGATATTGTAGGGCATCGTAGCATCGATGAGTTTAAGCAATTCTTGTCAACTGATTGTTTCGCCTATAAAGAATATTATCTCGAGGTAAGAACTGATCACCGACCACAACGATTGCCACTTTGTTGATAGTTGCGTATCAGGAGGCATCAATTCGATTGCTGTTTTTAAGCAGAAGCACTAAATTATTATTTTTGTGGAAAAGATGATATATATAAATATATATATATATTTTCTTTTTAGTTTTTTTGTAGTTTTTACCTTTTTTAGTTTTTTTCTTCTTTTGTATTAATGCTAAAGCCAAGGTTCAAACCTGGAGCCTCTCGGACCTAGAACCTGAAACATAACGCTTTACCAACTCAGCTACTTCGGCGTGAATACATTCGTTTTGAGCAGCTTCCTCGGGTTTTGCCATTGTAGGTTCTTCAGTCATTTTACAATTAGAAATCTAATTGTAATTAGAGAATTCTCTTTCAACGGTCTTCTTACAATTAAAAATTTGTCTTTGAACGATATTCTTAAATACCTGTGTCCTGGTCGTCATTTATATTGCCTCTGTCCCGGTCGTCATTTGTGTCCCGGTATCCCAGTCTGTAATTTCTCCTTGAGTGTCCCGGTCGTTATTTATATTCCCTCTGTCCCGGTCGTCATTTGTGTCCCGGTCTGTAATTTCTCTTTGAGTGTTTTTTCTTTTTAGTATTTTTTAGTTTTTTACATTTTTTCTTTTTTCAGTTTTCTTTTTCTTCTTTATTTTTCAGCTTCACTATGAAATACATATCGCCGAACCTTTGTTTTTTTAACTAAAATCTGGTAGGCATTGATGACCTTATCCAAGTCAAGATCCCAAATCCAATCATCATCGCTATCATTTTCAGTTTTGATATGTTTTGACTCTCGCTGTCCAGGTGGATCTTCATCTAACTGCGCGGTTTTGCGTTCTTTAGCCTCAAGCCTGTTTCCTTGCTGTTCTTTTGATTCCTCGGCACGCTTTCTTTTCTGACTTTCTCTATCAGAAGCAAGTTTTTTGGCATAGACTCTTTGAGCATCTTCATCGGCTTTTGCCATTGTAAGTTCATCAGTCATTTTAAACTTAAACATTAATAGATTTCTACGTTAACATATATGTCTTAAATATCTTTAATGACGTCACCGTCATAGCAAAAATGACGACAACTAACTTCATGACGCCAGTCGACACAGAAACATGACGTCACCTGATCCACAGACAGACAACTTATTTTTATATATATAGATAGATATAATTCTAAAATTGTCAGGTAATTTTCTATTTTGAAATAAAAACTAAAAATTATTGCTCAGACAACATAAATATTTTTGATATTTACATAATAGCTTTAGTGGTTCTGGACTGAAAACTAAATATGCTAATCAAATTGGGAATTGCAATCTTTTAGGTTGAAAAGCAGATCCATTGGAATCATGAGAATGCGTGGAATAAGAAAAGCCTCACCCTCAAAAGGCCCTGTCAAGATTGTTGCCTCTATTACGTTATAAGAGACATAACACGTCATTTGTGTCCCGGTGTCCCGGTCTGTAGTTTCGTTAGTCGACAAACATGACGTCAGACGACAAACAACTTCATGACGACATACAGCTCAATCCTTATAATGACGTCAGTCGAGAAACATGACGTCAGTCGACACACAAACATGACGTAAGTCGACAGACAGACAAACAACTTATTTTTATATATATAGATCTATCTATATTCACAGGTGGGCCACAGGGAAACAACTACAATGGCGCGTAAATAATATGGTGCGTAACGACTTACGCTCGCGGGGGGCTTGGGGGGACGCGAAGCGCCCCCACCAACTAGGTGTTGGGGTGGCGCGAACACCAACAGCTAGTGCGTTATAAAAGTGAAACCTTACAAAATAGATTTTCTGCTTGAATGAAGTACAACAAAACTGTTTTCAACTTCAAAACTTTTCTCAATCCCAATTTCTAAGGTTTTAAACATATGCAAATATATTTCCTAAATTTTGAAAAAAAACATTGATGTGGCTCAGAATTCTCCTCAAACATCAGGATTTGCTTTTTCGGAACTATAGGTAGAGAAAAAGTAACTGGTAACTGAAAGTTAAGGTAAAATGTTGTTTTGACAAAATTTCAATAGGTATAGACCTGTCAATGTAGGCGAATTTCACGGCCCTCTAGAGGGAGAAGGAGTGGAGGTGGGTACTTCAAAATATCTTCTCGAGACATACTTTAGCCTTTAGACTCATCCCTCAAAGTTTCATTTTCCTAACCTAACCACTTTCCGAGATAGCCAAATGTCAATCAACTAAAATTTTACCGAAAAATTCTTAGTAACCCGAAATTGATAAATATATTAAGTTCAGTATTAGTAATTATTGTTTCAAGTACTCTAAATATTTCGATACTATTATCGAAATAAATTTGGGGATATTTTAAAGGACCAGAATACAGAAGACTAAGACTAGCAGGATCAATACAACATACTAGGGTGTATAGGAGTGCTGTTATCGATGTTAAAAGTAAAGATCTAGTAGTGCCTAAGGTTAATTTAAAGCTGAAATTTTGGAAGGGTAACTACCTCCCGGAAATTTAGGATGTTGGTAGACTCCAGGATGAAAATTGGAGAAAAAACTTCCAGGAACAGTAGAATACTAAACTTGAGAGTATAAAATCTGACAATGCGGAAGATGGATGGAATAATTTCAGAAAAACAATTTGTGAATTTGCTGATGGCGTCTTAGGGAAGAGTGCTAAGTCTGCAACTAGGAATATCAGTGAAATATGACTTTTTTCCTAAGTTCCTCCCATAGGTGACTGTAGTGAAAATTTTGGGGCCCCAAAAGGTAGAAAAATCCTTAGTAACCGGAAATTTAAATATATACTCCTAAAGAAACTGTTTAACGAGATAAATAGCCATTTATAACAAGTTCAGAATAGGTAATTATTGTTTCAAGTACTCTCAAGATTACAATGCTATTATCGAAATAAATTTGGGGATTTTATATAAAACCAGAATGCCCTCAATAATGACGGCAATTTTTTTCTTCGATTTTGTTTAATGAAAAACCGAAAATGCTACCGAGTATTTTCTTTTTAATGAAGATATAAAGTACATTTTGAAATTCAGAAAAGTAATTTTATTCTTATTTTGCTGAATAGAAACATGAATATCTTAAGGGTTATTGTTTTTTTAGTATTGGACGTGATCGTCTCTTACTAGCTTGCTAGCCACCACTTCTTTGTTCGTTCTTTAATGTAATTAAATAAAAAAAAAGGTTTTTTTTAAATGAAAGTAAGGAGCAACATTAAAACTTAAAACGTACAGAAATTGCTCCGTATATGAAAGGGGCTTTTCCTCCTCAACGCCCCGCTCTTTACGCTATAGTTTGACTCTTTCTCTTAACTCCACTTTTTAAAACAGTGAGAAACAGTAAGCTCTATTGTGACATTCTAGGACCACTCAGTCGATAAGATTACCCCTGGGAAAAAAAACAAACAAAAAAACAAATATACACGCATCCGTGATCTGTCTTCTGGCAAAAAATGCGAAATTCCACATTTTTTTGTAGATAGGGGCCTGAAACTTCTACAATAAGGTTCTTTGGTACGCTGAATCTGATGTTGTGATTTTCGTTAAGATTGTATGACTTTTAGGGGGTGTTTCCCTCTATTTTCTAAAATAAATCAAATTTTCTCAGGCTCTTAAGTTTTGATGGGTATAACTGATCTTGATGAAACTTACATATTTAAAATCAGCATTAAAATGTTATTCTTTTGATGTAACTATTGGTATCAAAATTCCATTTTTTAGAGTTTCGGTTACTATTGAGCTGGGTCGCTCCTTACTTAAAGTTCGTTACCTTGAACTGTTTGATAACTTTCTTTACTGTGATAAAATAATTTAGTCGGATATAGACTGTACAAATTTATGGATGTATGCAGTTTGAACTGAAAACTAAAATAAAGAAAAGATTTTTTATCTTTGGAAATATAGAACAACAATATGGAGATGCATACTTTACAGTTTAATTCAAATTCCTTTTTTTTTTATAACATGAGAAATCCATTTACATCGCTTTTTGAAAGCAATGAAATTTACATTTCATTTAAAAGAAAGACTCGGTAACATTTTTGGTTTTTCATTGAACAAAATCGATAAATTTCAAATTTATTTAATTTTATTTTAAATTTCAGCAAACTTGTTTCCGTACTACCATTGCAATATTGAGAGTACTTGATATAATAATTACCAATTGTGAATTGATTAGATATGGCTATTTTTCTCGTTTAACGGTTTTGTTTAGGAACATATTTTTAACTTTTGGGTTGCTAAGAATTTTTTTAGCTTTTGGGGCCCCATTCGAGGGTCAAAATTTAATTTCCTCCAAAACTAATTATTAACTTTCGAAAGATGATAAAAAAAAAAAGGCATCGTGTTATGCATTCATGTTCATCCTAGTTAAATTGTGTACATTAGCCATAAAATTTTTACTAAATAAAGTAAGTTTAGAAAATTACAAAAGAAGTATTGTTAATGATTCCCTGCGATGGCGTACTGGACAAGGCCTCACCTTCTAAGTAAAGGTTCGCAAGTTCAATCATACGCGTCGCAAGGAAGAAGGATCATTCATACATGATCCTTTCAAATGAGCTTCCTATTGACATATATAGCTTACTCGATGTAGAAAACCGTATACCAGTGCTTTACAATCAAGCTAACCGTCTAATGATTACTTCGGATGACGTGCTGCACTCTTCCTAGATAATACAGTTGATATATTTCCTTTAGTCAGGATAGTAGATAACGGTATCTCTTAACGAGAATTAAATAAAAAAAACTAGTTTTTTTTAACTGAAAGTAAGGAGCGACATTAAAACTTAAAACGAACAGAAATTACTCCGTATATGAAATGGGTTGTCTCCTCCGCAGTCCCTCGCTGTTTACGCTAAAGTTTGACTCTTTGCCACAATTCTACTTTTTAAAACAACTAAAAACTTTAGCGTAAAGAGCGTGGGACTGCGGAGGAGACAACCCATTTGATATACGGAGTAATTTCTGTTCGTTTTAAGTTTTAATATCGCTCCTTACTTTCAGTTAAAAAAACTAGTTTTTTTTATTTAATTTCTGAACGTTTTTGAATTAATGCATGTTTAATTTTTGCTCTCCGCACATAAATTATTGAAATGAAATTAGTATATTAATTTTTTTTTGGCTAAATGGCTTTCTCTTAGTTTTGATCAAAGGCCTCGACCGAGATCCGTTGATTTTTGAATTTAAAAAAGAGGGAATAGTTGTGGAGAAAAGTGGAAGTCATGGCCAATTGTAGAAAAAAGCCAGTGGGGAAGGAGGCCTAGCCTGCCCTCCAATTTTTCGGTTACTTAAAAAGGCTACTAGAACTTTTAATATTCAACGAACGTTTTTATTAGTAACAAATATACGTAACTTAAGAATTAACTTACGTAACAAACTTTTATATTCTTATATTTTTATTATGTGTACGAGGGGGTTTGTACCCTCTTTAATACCTCGCTCTTTACACTAAATCGTAAATTTTGTCCCAATTCTTTAAGAATGACCCCTGAATCAAAAAGGCCGTAGAATAAATAGTTGAAATCACTAAAAATATTTTAGCATCAAGAGCGAGGTATCTATCTCCTCCTAAATACCTCGCTCTTTATGCTAAAGTATTTTTAGAACCCCTCATATGCGTAATAATCTCTGTTCGTTTTAAATTTCAATGCTATTCCTTACTTTCATTTGAAAAAACGTTTTCATGTTTATTTTTTCATTGTTTTTTTTTATAGTAATGCTAGAAAATCCTGCGCCCTTTTCATTGAATTTTTCTTCCGCCGTGACATATTCCTCAAAGGAAAGATCCTCCCACAAAGCCCTCTCCTATCAACCCCACCCCCAAACCAAAAAATCCCCATGAAAACGTCTGTACACTTCCCAATAACCATTACTATATGTAAACACTGGTCAAAGTTTGTAACTTGCAGCCCCTCCCTCAGGGATTGTGGGGGAGTAAGTCATTCCCAAAGACATAGTTATTATGGTTTTCGACTATGCTGAACAAAATGGTTATCTTAAAATTTTAATCTGTTGACTTTTGGAAAAAAATGAGCATGGGAGGGGGCCTATTTGCCCTCCAATTGTTTGGTCACTTAAAAAGGGCACTAGAACTTTTCATTTCCGTAAGAATGAGCCCTCTCGCGACATCCTAGGACCACTTGGTCGATAAGATGACCCCTGGGAAAAAAAAAACAAAAAAAAAAACAAATAAATAAACACGCACCCGTGATTTGTCTTCTGGCAAAAAATACAAAATTCCACATTTTTTAGATAGGAGCTTGAAATTTTTGCTATAGAGTTCTCTGATATACCGAATGCGATAGTGTGATTTTCGTTAAGATTCTATGACTTTTAATGGATGTTTTCCCCTTTTTTCCAAAATAGGGCAAATTTTCTCAGGCTCGTAACTTTTGATGACAAAGACTAAATTAATTGAAACTTAATATTTAGAATCAGCGTAAAAATTCGAATCTTTTGATGTATCTTTTAGCATCAAAATTCCGTTTTTTAGAGTTTCGTTTACTATTGAGCCGGGTCGCCCCTTACTACAGTTCCTTACCACGAACTGTTTGAAAAGAAAATATTTCGGTATTTCGGGGCTTCTGACATTATTACTCCTTTGCGGAAGTTAGGCTCAAAATTGAAAAAGGATTATATTTTTTCTCTGGGCCCCTTCCACCTCTTAGTTCGTTTATTTTCCTGTTAGTTTTCACCTGTTTTCGCTTTATAGTTGTGTTATCTCTTAGCAGTTCTTTCGTTAGTTGAGTTATGGTTGTGGTATATATGTTTTATCGCTCGTATAGTTGTGTTATTTTCAAATTATACTCCATAATAGAGAGGCTCCGAACACCCAGCATTGTATATTAAGCTCTTAATTTGACGTTTTTTTCTAACGTGACCAGATTCGTCCTGCGCCCTTTTCATTGTATTTTTTCCCCCATGGCATATTTCTCCAAGGAAAGATCCTCCCACATAGCCCCCTCCCTCAGCCCTACCCCCAAAACCAAAAAAATCCCCCTGAAAACGTCTGTACACTTTCCAATAACCATTATTATATGTAAACACTGGTTGAAGTTTGTAACTTGCAACCCCTCCCCCAGGGACTGTGGGGGAGTAAGTCATCCCCAAAAACATAGTTATTATGATTTTCGACTATGCTAAACAAAATGGCTATCTCAAAATTTTGATCCGTTGACTTTCGGAAAAAATGAGCGTGGGAGGGGGCCTAGATGCCCTCCAATTTTTTTGGTCACTTAAAAAGGGCACTAGAACTTTTCATTTCCGTTAGAATGAGCCCTCTTGCGACATTCTAGGACCACTTGGTCGATACGATGACCCCTGGGAAAAAAAAAAACAAAAAAAAAACAAACAAACAAACACGCACCCGTGATTTGTATTCGGGCAAAAAATACAAAACTCCACATTTTTGTAGATAGGAGCTTGAAACTTCTACAGTAGGGTTCTCTGATACGCTGAATCTGATGGTGTCATTTTCGTTAAGATCTTACGACTTTTATTCCTAATTCCTAAAAAATACCCTATTTTCCTAAATAAGGCAAATTTTCTCAGGCTCGTAACTTTTGATGGCTAAGACTAAACTTGATGAAACGTATATATTTAAAATCAGCATTAAAATGCGATTCTTTTGATGTAGCTATTGATATCAAAATCCAATTTTTTAGAGTTTTGGTTACTATTGAGCCGGATCGCTCCTTACTACAGTTCGTTACCACGAACTGTTTGATGTTTATACAATCCTTTTCTGTTTTTGCATCCTCTCGTCCTAATCCTAAATCCTTAGATTTCACTTAGAAGTAATTTTAGTTTATACCTTAATATTTCCAATGTACAAAATATTTCCTTCAATGGATTCTGTTTCTGTTCCTGAACACAAGTTATTTTCTTAACAGCCCTATGTTAAAAAAAAGGCAATTTTTCTTTACCTGCACGCGAGAATTTACCATACGAACTCGAAATTCATCTGGATTTCTGTCTAAGGCTTTCTTTGTTAAGACTATCAATGCAAGCCTATTCTGCTGGAAATCTCTGAAATAAAACAATAAACAAAAATTTAAATCGGTTAATTCTTAGTCACAGTGAGATTTAACTAACGTCGAGAATTAAACAGCTCCGAGTGCTAGCCAACACCAAAACCCTTCATAAAATTTCTATGATTGGTTAGTTAACATTAGTTATGATAGCAAATGTTCCCTCGCATATTGCTACACAGTTGTTTTTTTTGAATACAGACAAGGATTGTTAACAAAATCAAACAGTTCGTGGTAACGAACTGTAGTAAGGAGCGATCCGGCTCAATAGTAACCGAAACTCTAAAAAATTGGATTTTGATATCAATAGCTACATCAAAAGAATCGCATTTTAATGCTGATTTTAAATATATACGTTTCATCAAGTTTAGTCTTAGCCATCAAAAGTTACGAGCCTGAGAAAATTTGCCTTATTTAGGAAAATAGGGTATTTTTTTTTGTAGAAATGTCAAGCACCTATCTACAAAAATATGGAACTTCGCATTTTTTGCCAGAGGACAGATCACGGATGCGTGTTTATTTTTTATTTTTTTTATTTTTTATTTTTTGTTTATTTTGTTGTTGTTGATTTTTCCCCAGGGGTGATCGTATCGACTGAGTTGTCCTAGAATTTCGTGAGAGGGCCCATTCTAATGGAAATAAAAAGCTCTAGTGCCGTTTTTAAATGACCAAAAAATTGGAGGGCACCTAGGCCCCCTCTCACGCTCATTTTTTCCCAAAAGTCACCGGATCAAAATTCTGAGATAGCCATTTTATTTACCATAGTCGAAAAACTTAATAACTATGTCTTTAGGGACGACTTGCTCCCCCTCAGTCCCCGTGGGAGGGGCTGCAAGTTACAAACTTTGACCCGTGTTTACATACAACCGTGTTTACACAACCAACTTAACCCTTATGTAACAAACGCACATTTAAATAAGCCTCTTTTGACTGAACTCAACCGCAGGTTTATTAAAAAGTTTGAACTAATACTGATTAGAAGTTCAAAATATGCTTCTTTTGTTTCGGTTCGTTAAGAGTTTTTAACTTATATTACCCATTGGTTGTTAATGACAGAAATTAGTTGCAATGACGGCTCTGCCGATTCTTTGTCTTTGGTCCAAATTAGTTTAGCTAGCCCAAATGGGTAATATAAGTTAGAATGAGATGGCTATGATGAGAGAAAGTATGTTATTGGCAGAGAAACGTTGATATATTGCCAACGCTTATCCTTCTTGACAAACTGTCTAGGGCCAAAATAAAAGCAGGTTGTCCCCAAATGGGTGGGAGAATGTTGTAAGGAAAGGTTTAAGGGAAATAGGGGCTTTTTGGAATGGTGAAAATGGGTAGGCTTTAAATAGATTCGGATGGAGGAGGAGTGTGAATAGCTCTGGTGGCCACATGCAGCTTGGTGCTGTAGTAAGTTGTTAGTAGTAGTACTTGATCTGTTTACCAGATGTGCTTTTACGAACATTATGATAATATCTAATCCTATATTTTGAAGAGTATATTTAACAGACTACTATCCCTAACAACTCATCCCACTAAAAGTTGACTGAGATCAATACTGCTACTGGTTATTGATCTCAAATATTGAGATCAATATTTTCGGTTCATCCTACTCTATAAAGAGTACGTTTTACTAGTTTCCTGGAAGGTTTGCACTACCTTTATATCTTTTTTTATGGCCTCTTCCTATCTCATTTGAATATGTTAAGATTTTCAGTTTTGCCCCAGTTGGAGTGCCATAAGCAATATTTGGCAAGAAATCACTATTCATCCCCAGAAGATGACCTTAGCCTTTCTTGAATAATTATTGTAAAAAATATAGTCCAACCACCGTTTTATGTATAGCTTAATTTTTGAGATGAAATTCTTCTTCAGCTGAAAGTATTAGGACTCCAACCCTTAGGGTCCTTGTGGCTTTGAAGGTGGCTGATGTGGTCATTGTAGCTTCGAAGTTGTTCAATTAATTAAACTAGATTATCCTTAAACAATTTATATGTTAAATATATGGTATATATTCATCATCTTTTTGTATTCTATACATTTAAAACTGTGCTAGACAATTGTTATTGCTGTGGCTTCCCTTTCCATTTCCATTTCCCTTGCCCACTCTTCATTTTGAAGCTTGTCTTCCTATTCTTCCTAACTTGTCTTCCTTTTCTTTCTTTTCTAACCTTCTTTTTAAACTACCAAAAATATCCTGCATTTTGACTATTCTAATTCTTCCATCTTCATTAAATCTATTTCCTTTCTTCTAATGTACCCATATAAGTGAAGATAATCCACTTAATCAATTTTCTTTGTAACCAAAACCACATCTTCAACATTAATTTTCAAACCGACTCTTTTACAGTGGCACCGAAAACTCACAAGAATAAGAGGGGGTAAATATTTTCAAAGTTTAGAGAGACAGTTTTTAGATTTCTTCTAATGAAAACACGCAAAAAGGAACATTTGGACCCCCTTCAATTGTTAAGCGAAGTTGAGCTATTGTTAAATTTATTTAGCTTAGTAAAAGCCGATCTATAACAGAATTAAATAAAAAAAACAAGTTTTTTTTAAATAAAAGTAAGGGGCAACATTAAGACTTAAAACGAACAGAAATTACTCCGTATATGAAATGGGCTTTTCCTCCTCAACGCCCCGCTCTTTACGCTAACGTTTGACACTTCCTCTTAACTCTAGTTTTTAAAACAGTAAGAAACTTTAGCGTTAAGAGCGGGGTGTTGAGGAGGAAAAGCCGCTTTTATATACGGAGTAATTTCTGTTCGTTTTAAGTTTTAATGTTGCTCCTTACTTTCATTTAAAAAAGCTTGTTTTTTTTTATTTGATTGAATACAGTATCGCCGGTTTCTATTCTTTTAAGTCACCCTTGCTCTTTGCTTAGAAGCATAAATTATTCCAGGGCATATCTTTTTTTACTTAGTTTCTGGACGTTTTTGAATTAACGCATGTTTTGATCTTGGCTCCCCGCACATAAATAATTAAAACAAAATTTACATATTAATTAATTTCAACTAATCGGAAGACTTTGAGAAAAAAAGAGTGCTGGAGAAGGCCTAGTTCCCCTCCAATTTTTTGATTACTTAAAAAGGCAACTAGAACTTTTAATTTTTTACAAACGTTTTCATTGGTAAAAATTATAAGTAACTTACTAATTAACTTACGTAACGAACTTCTATATTCGTATGTTTTTATTGCGTATATGAGGGGATTCAACCCTCGTCGATACCTTGCTCTTTACATTAAAGCTTAAATGTCCCAATTCCTTAAGAATAACCTCTGAATCACAAAGACCGTTGAATAAATACTTGAAATAACTAAAATACTTTAGCGTAAAAAGTGAGGTATAACGAGGAGGTAAACCCCTCATATGCATAATAATTTTTGCTCGTTTTAAGTTTTAGTGCTGGTCCTAACTTTCAGAAGAAAAAACTTTTCATATTTATTTTTTTATTGTTTTTTCAAATAATTCTAGAAAATCCTGCGCCCCCTTCATTGAAATTCTCTTCCCCCGTGAAAATTTCATCCATGGAAATATCCTCCCACGTAACCCCTCCCCCTAAACTCTCTCCCTAAACCAAAAAAATCCCCCTGAAAACGTCTGTACACTTCCCAATAAACCATTACTCTATGTAAACACGGATCAAAGTTTGTAACTTGCAGCCCCTCCCACGGGGACTGAGGGGGAGCAAGTCGTCCCTAAAGACATAGTTATTAAGTTTTTCGACTATGGTAAATAAAATGGCTATCTCAGAATTTTGATCCGGTGACTTTTGGGGAAAAATGAGCGTGAGAGGGGGCCTAGGTGCCCTCCAATTTTTCGGTCATTTAAAAAGGGCACTAGAGCTTTTCATTTCCATTAGAATGGGCCCTCTCACGAAATTCTAGGACAACTCAGTCGATACGATCACCCCTGGGGAAAAATCAACAACAACAAAAAAAAAAAAAAATAAAAAAAATAAACACGCATCCGTGATCTGTCCTCTGGCAAAAAATGCGAAGTTCCATATTTTTATAGATAGGTACTTGACATTTCTACAAAAAGGTTCTCTGATGCACTGAATCTGATGGCAGGATTTTCGTTAAGATTGTATGTCTTTTAGGGGGTGTTTCCCCCTGTTTTTTAAAATGATGGAAATTTTCTCAGGCTCGTAACTTTTGATAGGTAGAACTGATCTTGATGAAACTTGTATATTTAAAATCAGAATTAAAATGCGATTCTTTTGATGTAACTATTGGTATCAAAATTTCATTTTTTAGAGTTTTGGTCACTATTGAGCCGGGTCGCTCCTTACTACAGTTTGTTACCACGAACTGTTTGATTTTTTTAACAATCCTTGTCTGTATTTAAAAAAAAAAAATGTGTAGGAATGTGCGAGGGAACATTTTCTATCATAACTAATGTTAACTAACCAATCATAGAAATTTTATGAAGGGTTTTGGTGTTGGCTAGCACTCGGAGCTGTTTAATTCTCGACGTTAGTTAAATATCACTGTGGCTAAGAATTAACCGATTTAAATTTTTGTTTGCTGTTTTATTTCAGAGATTTCCAGCAGAATAGGCTTGCATTGATAGTCTTAACAAAGAAAGCCTTAGACAGAAATCCAGATGAATTTCGAGTTCGTATGGTAAATTCTCGCGTGCAGGTAAGGAAAAATTGCCTTTTTATCAACTGTATTATCTAGGAAGAGTGCAGCACGTCATCCGAAGTAATCATTACACGGTTAGCTTGATTGTAAGGCACTGGTATACGGTTTTCTACATCGAGTAAGCGATATATGCCAATAGGAAGCTCATTTGAAAGGATCATATATGAATGATCCTTCTTCCTTGCGACGCATATGATTGAACGTGCGAACCTTTACTTAGAAGGTGAGGCCTTGTCCAGTACGCTATCGCAGGGAATCATTAACAATACTTCTTTTGTAATTTTCTAAACTTACTTTATTTGGTAAAAATTTTATGGCTAATGTACACAATTTAACTAGGATGAACATGAATGCATAACACGATGCCTTTTTTTTATCATCTTTCGAAAGTTAATAATTAGTTTTGGAGGAAATTAAATTTTGACCCTCGAAAAAATTCTTAGCAACCCAAAAGTTAAAAATATGTTCCTAAACAAAACCGTTAAACGAGAAAAATAGCCATATCTAATCAATTCACAATTGGTAATTATTATATCAAGTACTCTCAATATTGCAATGGTAGTACGGAAACAAGTTTGCTGAAATTTTAAATAAATTTGAAATTTTTCGAGTTTGTTCAATGAAAAACCAAAAATGTTACCGAGTCTTTGTTTTAAATGAAAGGTAAATTTCATTGCTTTCAAAAAGCGATGTAAATGGATTTCTCATGTTATAAAAAAAAAAGGAATTTGAATTAAACTGTAAAGTATGCATCTCCATATTGTTGTTCTATATTTCCAAAGATAAAAAATCTTTTCTTTATTTTAGTTTTCAGTTCATACTGCATACATCCATAAATTTGTACAGTCAATTTCCGACTAAGTTATTTTATCACAGTAAAGAAAGTTATCAAACAGTTCAAGGTAACGAACTTTAAGTAAGGAGCGACCCAGCTCAATAGTAACCGAAATTCTAAAAAATGGAATTTTGATACCAATAGTTACATCAAAAGAATAACATTTTAATGCTGATTTTAAATATATAAGTTTCATCAAGATCAGTTATACCCATCAAAACTTAAGAGCCTGAGAAAATTTGACTTATTTTAGAAAATAGAGGGAACACCCCCTAAAAGTCATACAATCTTAACGAAAATCACACCATCAGATTCATCGTACCAAAGAACCTTATTGTAGAAGTTTCAGGCCCCTATCTACAAAAATGTGGAATTTCGCATTTTTTGCCAGAAGACAGATCACGGATGCGTGTTTATTTGTTTTTTTGTTTGTTTTTTTTTCCCAGGGGTAATCTTATCGACTGAGTGGTCCTAGAATCAAACAGTTCGTGGTAACGAACTGTAGTAAGGAGCGATCCGGCTCAATAGTAACCAAAACTCTAAAAAATTGAATTTTGATATCAATAGCTACATCAAAGAATCGCATTTTAATGCTGATTTTAAATATATAAGTTTCATCAAGTTTAGTCTTAGCCATCAAAAGTTACGAGCCTGAGAAAATTTGCCTTATTTAGGAAAATAGGGAGAAACACCCCCTAAAAGTCGTAGAATCTTAACGAAAATGACACCATCAGATTCAGCGTATCAGAGAACCCTACTGTAGAGGTTTCAAGCTCCTATCTACAAAAATGTGGAATTTTGCATTTTTTGCCAGAAGACAAATCACGGGTGCGTGTTTATTTGTTTGTTTTTTTTGTTTTTTTTTCCCAGGGGTCATCGTGTCGACCAAGTGGTCCTAGAATGTCGCAAGAGGGCTCATTCTAACGGAAATGAAAAGTTCTAGTGCCCTTTTTAAGTGACCAAAAAAATTGGAGGGCATCTAGGCCCCCTCCCACGCTCATTTTTTTCCCAAAGTCAACGGATCAAAATTTTGAGATAGCCGTTTTGTTCAGCGTAGTCGAAAATCATAAAAAATATGTATTTGGGGATGACTTACTCCCCCACAGTGCCTGGGGGAGGGGCTGCAAGTTACAAACTTCAACCAGTGTTTACATATAATAATGGTTATTGGGAAGTGTACAGGCGTTTTCAGGGGGATTTTTTTGGGGTTTTGGGGGTAGGGTTGAGGGAGGAGGCTATGTGGGAGGATCTTTCCTTGGAGAAATATGCCATGGGGGAAAAAAATTCAATGAAAAGGTTGCAGGACGAATCTGGTCACGTTAGAAAAAAACGTCAAATTCAGAGCTTAATATACAATGCTGGGTGTTCGGAGCCTCTCTATTATGGAGTATAATTTGAAAATAACACAACTATACGAGCGATAAAACATATATACCACAACCATAACTCAACTAACGAAAGAACTGCTAAGAGATAACACAACTATAAAGCGAAAACAGGTGAAAACTAACGGGAAAATAAACGAACTAAGAGGTGGAAGGGGCACAGAGAAAAAATATAATCCTTTTTCAATTTTGAGCCTAACTTCCGCAAAGGAGTAATAATGTCAGAAGCCCCGAAATACCGAATTATTTTCTTTTCAAACAGTTCGTGGTAAAGAACTGTAGTAAGGGGCGACCCAGCTCAATAGTAAACGGAACTCTAAAAAATGGATGCTAATGAATTTTGATGCTAAAAGATACATCAAAAGAATCGAATTTTCACGCTGATTCTAAATATATAAGTTTCAATTAATTTAGTCTTTGTCATCAAAAGTTACGAGCCTGAGAAAAGTTGCCCTATTTTGGAAAAAAAAGGGGGGAAAATCCCCTAAAAGTCATAGAATCTTTTCGAAAATCACACTATCCTATTCGGCATATCAGAGAACTCTATAGCAAAAATTTCAAGCTCCTATCTAAAAAAATGTGGAATTTCATATTTTTTGCCAGAAGACAAATCACGGGTGCGTGTTTATTTGTTTGTTTGTTGTTTTTTTTTCTTTTCCCCAGGGGTCATCGTATCGACCAGGTGGTCTTAGAGTGTCGCAAGAGGGCTCATTCTTACGGAAATGAAAAGTTCTAGTGCCCTTTTTAAGTGATGAAAAATTGGAGGGCAAATAGGCCCCCTCCCACGCTAATTTTTTCCAAAAGTCAACAGATTAAAATTTTAAGATATTCATTTTGTTCCGCATAGTCGAAAACCATAATTACTATGTCTTTGGGAATGACTTACTCCCCCACAATCCCTGGGGAAGGGGCTGCAAGTTTCAAACTTTGATCAGTGTTTACATACAGTAATGGTTATTGGGAAGTGTACAGACGTTTTCATGGGGATTTTTTGGCTTGGGGGTGGGGTTGATGGGAGAGGGCTTTGTGGGAGGATCTTTCCTTCGAGGAATATGTCATGAGGGAAGAAAAATTCAATGAAAAGGGCGCAGGATTTTCTAGCATTACTATAAAAAAAACAATGAAAAAATAAACATGAAAACGTTTTTTCAAATGAAAGTAAGGAATAGCATTGAAATTTAAAACGAACAGAGATTATTACGCATATGAGGGGTTCTAAAAATACTTTAGCATAAAGAGCGAGGTATTTAGTAGGAGATAAATACCTCGCTCTGTATGTTAACTATTTATTCTACGGCCTTTTTTATTCAGGGGTCAATCTTAAAGAATTGGGACAAAACTTAAGATTTAGTGTAAAGAGCGAGGTATTAACGAGGGTACAAACCCCCTTGTACACATAATAAAAATATAAGAATATAAAAGTTTGTTACGTAAGTTAATTCTAAAGTTACGTATATTTTTTACTAATAAAAACGTTTGTTGAAAATTAAAAGTTCTAGTAGCCTTTTTAAGTAACCGAAAAATTGGAGGGCAGCTAGGCCTCCTTCCCCGCCCCTTATTTGTCAAAATCGTCTGATCAAAACTAAGAGAAAGCCATTTAGCCAAAAAAAATTAATATACTAATTTCATTTCAATAATTTATGTGCGGAGAGCCAAAATCAAACATGCATTAATTCAAAAACGTTCAGAAATTAAATACAAAAAAAACTAGTTTTTTTTTAACTGAAAGTAAGGAGCGACATTAAAACTTAAAACGAACAGAAATTACTCCGTATATGAAATGGGTTGTCCCCTCCGCAGTCCCTCGCTCTTTACGCTAAAGTTTGACTCTTTGCCACAATTCTACTTTTTAAAACAATTAAAAACTTTAGCGTAAGATTTCCCAAGGGTAATCTTATCGACTGAGTGGTCCTAGAATGTCACAATAGAGCTTACTGTTTCTTATTGTTTTAAAAAGTGGAGTTAAGAGAAAGAGTCAAACTATAGCGTAAAGAGCGGGGCGTTGAGGAGGAAAAGCCCCTTTCATAGACGGAGCAATTTCTGTACATTTTAAGTTTTAATGTTGCTCCTTACTTTCATTTAAAAAAAAATTATTTTTTTTATTTAATTACATTACAGAACGAACAAAGAAGTGGTGGCTAGCAAGCTAGTAAGAGACGATCACGTCCAATACTAAAAAAACAATAACCCTTAAGATATTCATGTTTCTATTCAGCAAAATAAGAATAAAATTACTTTTCTGAATATCAAAATGTACTTTATAACTTCATTAAAAAGAATGTAGCATTTTCGGTTTTTCATTTAAAAATCGAAGAAAAAAATTGCCGTCATTATTGAGGGCATTCTGGTTTTATATAAAATCCCCAAATTTATTTCGATAATAGCATTGTAATCTTGAGAGGACTTGAAACAATAATTACCTATTCTGAACTTGTTATAAATGGCTATTTATCTCGTTAAACAGTTTCTTTAGGAGTATATATTTAAATTTCCGGTTACTAAGGATTTTTCTGCCTTTTGGGGCCCCAAAGTGTTCACTACAGTCACCTATGGGAGGAGCTTAGGAAAAAAGTCCTTTTTTCATGTTTTCATTCAGCAAAATAAAAATAAAAATTTTCTATGATTCTTATATGAAACTGCCTTTCAATGCGTGGGATTGAACCCGCAAACCTTCACTTAGAAAGGGAGGCCTTGTCCAGTACGCTATCGCAATGTATCAATAACAAAAAATTTTCTATAACTACATAAAATTATTTTCTTTAGTAAAACTTTAATGGGTAATGTACATAGTTTAACTAGGATGAAAATAAATGCATAACATGATGCCTTTTTTATCCTATTTCTTAATTTAATAATTTCTTTTGGAGGAAATTAAATTTTGTCTCTCGAATTGGGCCCCAAACAGTAAAAAAAAATTCTTGGTAACCCAAAATTTAAAAATATGTTCCTAAAGAAACCGTTTAGCGAGAAAAATAGCCATTAATAGTAAATTCAGAATTGGTAATTATTATATCAAGAACTCTCATATTGCAATGATAATATGGAAACAAATTTGCTAAAATTTTAGTGAACCAGAATCCCTTCAATAACAACATCAATTTTTATGATTTTTTTCAATGAGAAACCGAAAATACTATTGAGTTTTTTCTTTTAGTGAAGATACGAAGGACATTTTGAAATTCAGGATAGAAAATTTTTATTTTTATTTTGCTGAATGGAAACATGAAAAAATTAACTTTTTTCCTTTGCTCCTCTCATAGGTGATTGTGTTGAACATTTTGGGGTCCCAAAAGGTAAAAACATTCTTAGTAATCCGAAATTTAAAAATAAATTCTCAAAGAAACTGTTTAGCGAGAAAAATGCCATTTATAACCAATTCAGAATTTGTAATTATTACTTTATGTACTCTCAACATTGCAACACTATTATGGCAAAAAATTAACACAAATCTATATTTATGAAAATAAGTTGTCTGTCTGTTATGTCTGTTACACTTTGTCTGTCGACAGATTATATCTTCTATATATATAAAAGAAAATAAACTAGAATTTAATAACTGGAAATTGCATAAATATTTCGAAATATTTTGACAATAGATTAAAGTAATTCAAAAAAAGAAAAATGGTAAAAAACTAAAAAAAACTAAAAAGAAAAAACTAAAAAAAAATTAAAAATTAAAAAAAGAAAAAAAGAAAAAAAATAAAAAGAAAAAACGTAAAAAAATAAAAAAGATCAAAAACTAAAAAGAAAAATAAACTAAAAAAAGCTAAAAAACTAAAAAAAAAGAAAAAACTAAAAAAAACAGGGAATTGCACAAATATTTCAATATATTTTGAATACGGGTTGTTTCTGTTTATATGCGCAGACAATGGGACAGCGAAGAATGTTGTACATTCGCAAGTTTTACGTAGTTAAAAACATATATATATATATATATATATATATATATATATATATCTATATTCACAGGTGGGACACTGGGAAACAACTACAATGGCGCGTAACTAATATGGCGCGTAACGACTTACGCTCGCGGGGGGCTTGGGGGGACGCGAAGCGCCCCCACCAACTAGGTGTTGGGGTGGCGCGAACACCAACAGCTAGTGCGTTCTAAAGTGAAACCTTACAAGATAGATTTTCTGCTTGAATGAAGTACGACAAAACTGTTTTCAACTTCAAAACTTTTCTCAATCTCAATTTCTAAGGTTTTAAACATATGCAAATATATTTCCTAAATTTTGAAAAAAAAAACATTGATGCGGCTCAGAATTCTCCTCAAACAGCAGGATTTGCTTTTTCGGAACTATAGGTAGAGAAAAAGTAACTGGTAACTGAAAGTTAAGGTAAAATGTTGTTTTGACAAAATTTCAATAGGTATAGACCTGTCATGTAGGCGAATTTCACGGCCCTCTAGAGGGAGAAGGAGTGGAGGTGGGTACTTGAAAATATCTTCTCGAGACATACTTTAGCCTTTAGACTCATCCCTCAAAGTTTCATTTTCCTAACCTAACCACTTTCCGAGATAGCCAAATGTCAATCAACTAAAATTTTACCGAAAAATTCCTAGTAACCCGAAATTTAAAAATATATTAAGTTCAGAATTAGTAATTGTTGTTTCAAGTACTCTAAATATTTCGATACTATTATCAAAATAAATTTGGGGATATTTTAAAGGAGACTATACAGAAGACTAGCAGGATCAATACAACATACTAGGGTATATAGGAGTACTGTTATCGATGTTAAAAGTAAAGATCACCATCTAGTAGTGCCTAAGGTTAATTTAAAGCTGAAATTTTGGAAGGGTAACTACCTCCCGGGAAGTTAGGATGTTGGTAGACTCCAGGATGAAAATTTGAGAGAAAACTTCCAGGAACAGTAGAATACTAAACTTGAGAGTATAAAATCTGACAATGCGGAAGATGGATGGAATAATTTCAGAAAAACAATTTGTGAAGTTGCTGATGGCGTCTTAGGGAAGAGTGCTAAGTCTGCAACTAGGAATATTAGTGAAAAGCTTTAGGTTTAATAGAGAATAGAAGGGGTTTGTACAAGAATTATCTGAGTGATAGGTCGTATGAAAACAAAAGGAATGTAAAGAAAGTGGAGAAAGCATTAAAATATGAACTAGGGAGATGTGAACTGGAGGCCTTGGATAAAATTGCTGAGGATCTGGAAGATGCGGCTAGACGGCATAATAGTAAAATATTATACTGGCATGATAATAAATTGAAAGGGAGTAGCCAATCCTGACTATTCCCAGTTAAAGATAGAAATGGGGCCACAATTAGTGGTAAGGAAAAAGTTAAAGAAAGATGGGTGGAACATTTTGAGAATGTGCTAAACCGAGATACAGTTGCAGGAAAAGATAAAGATAAAAATGAAAAAGTTTGTGATACCTTGGATGTAAAGGAAGATTTGTTTAGTGAGGAAGAATTAGCGACAGTACTAAAAGAATTAAAAATAATAAGGCTCCATGTGCTGATAGTGTGATTAATGAGTTTCTTAAATATGGTGGCTCTGAGATTAGGAATAAGCTACTGAAGATTATGAACATGATTTTTGAAAAAGGGGAAGTACCCAATGATTCTAGGAAAACCTTAATTAGACCACTGTATAAGAAAGGTGACAAGAGTGAGTGTCATAATTATCGAGGCATTAATATGGTCTCTGTAGGTAGCAAATTACTGAGTAATTTGATACTTTTTAGACTGAGGGATACTGTAGACAAAGTATTATGAGAAGAACAATGCGGGCTTAGAAAAGGTAGAGAATGTGTCGACCAAGTCTTTACTCTGAGGTAAATAATTGAGAAGTCCCTTCGTTGTCAAACACCTTTGGTCCTCAGTTTTATCGATTACTAGCTGTTGGGGTGGCGCTTCGCGCCACACCCCCCCCCCCAGCCCCCCCGCGCGCGTAAGTCGTTACGCGCCATATTAGTTACGCGCCATTGTAGTTGTGTCCCTGTGTCCCACCTTTGAATAGAGATAGATATAAATATATGCTTTTAATTACGTAAAACATGCGAATATACAACATTCTTTGCTGTCCCATTGTCTGTGCATATAAATAGATTGTCAGGTTTACTGACTCTTGAACATGCAACATATAATTGTCCATGGGAAAAACAATCCGTATTCAGATCTATACCTCATTATTCTAATGATGTGTCCCTGTGTCCCGGTCGTCATTTATATTCCCTGTGTCCCGGTCGTCATTTGTGTCCCGGTGTGCCAGTTTGTAATTTCTCTTTGAGTCTCCCGGTCGTCATTTGTGTCCCGGTGTCCCGGTCTGTAATTTCTATTCGAACAATCCCTGTGTCGCGGTCGTCATTTATATATCCCGCCTGTGCCCCCGCGTCCCCGTTGTAGTTGTGTCCCTGTGTCCCGGTCGTCATTTATATTCCCTGTGTCCCGGTCGTGATTTGTGTCCGGGTGTCCCAGTCTGTAATTTCTCTTTGAGGTTCCCGGTCGTCACTTATATTCCCTCTGTCTCGGTCGTCATTTGTGTCCCGGTCTGTAATTTCTCTTTGAGTGTTTTTTCTTTTTAGTTCTTTTTTAGTTTTTTACCTTTTTTCTTTTTTCAGTTTTCTTTTTCTTCTTTATTTTTCAGCGTCACTATGAAGTACATATCGACGAACCTTTGTTTTTTTAACTTAAATCTGGTAGGCATTGATGACCTTATCCAAGTCAAAATCCTAAAACCAATCATCATCGCTATCATTTTCAGTTTTGTTATGTTTTGACTCTCGCGGTCCAGGTGGATTTTCATCTAACTGCGCGGTTTTGCGTTTTTTAGCCGCAAGCCTGTTTTCTTGCTGTTCTTGTGATTCCCCGGCACGCTTTCTTTTCTTACTCTCTCTATCAGCTGCAAGCCTGTTTTCTTGCTGTTCTTGTGATTCCTCGGAACGCTTTCTTTTCTTACTATATATATATGTTTTTAACTACGTAAAACTTTCGAATATACGAATATTTCGAATATTTTCTGTTTTATTTTTAGTTTTTTTTTGTAGCTTTTATCTTTTTAGCCTTTTTTTTAGTTTTGTTTTTCTCCTTTATTTTTCAGTTTTTTTCTTTTTTCTTTTTATTTCTTTTTTAGTTTTTTTTTTAATTTTTTTATTAGTTTTTAGTTTTTTTCTTTTTAGTTTTTTTGTAGTTTTTACCTTGTTTTAGTTTTTTTTAGTTTTTTCTTTTTATTTTTTTTTTGTAGTGTCTCAGACCTAGAACCTGGAACATAACGCGTTACCAACTCAGCTACTCGGGTTTGAATACATTCGTTTTTGAATTGGTTGATGAAATAAATTTTTTGTTTTTAGTTTTTCTTTCTTTTTTTTAGTTTTTTTGTAGTTTTTACCTTTTTTAGTTTTTTTTTCTTCTTTTTTATTCAGGGTTGAACCTCTCAGATCTACAACCTGAAACATAACGTTCTACCAATATTAGTTACGCGCCATTGTAGTTGTGTCCCTGTGTCTTTTAGTTTTATTATTGGTTTTTACCCTTTTTTTTAGCTTTTTTAGTTTTTTTCTTTTTTCTTTTTAGTCTTTTTTCTTTTTCAGTTTTTAGTTTTTTTAGTTTTTTTATTAGTTTTTAGTTTTTCTTTTGTTTTAGTTTTTTTTCGTTTTTACCCTTTTTTTTAGTTTTTTTTTAGGTTTTAGGTTTGTATTTTTTACGTTTTTTTTGTTTTTTTTTTCTTCTTTAGTTTTTAGTTTTTTAACTTTCTAGTATTCTAGCTTTTTTAGTTTTTTTAGTTTTTTTCCTTTTTAGTTTTTTTGTAGTTTTTACCTTTTTTAGTTTTTTTTCTTCTTTTGTATTCAAGGTTCGAACCTGGAATCTCTCGAACCTAGAACCTTGAACATAGCGCGTTACCAACTCAGCTACATCAGCTTGTATACTTTCGTTTTTGAATTGGTATATGATGAGATAATTCAGACGTCGGACAGACAGACAGACAGACAGACAGACATAACCCACAAACAACTTATTTTTATATATATAGAGGAGCAAGCTTTCGATTCTGTTGATAGAAGAGCGTTAGCAAAGGTCTTATCCTTATATGGTATACCAGAAAAATACATTAAAGTGATTTGTGCTATGCACGAGAATAATACTGCTGCAGTTAAGGTAGTAAATGAGGTTAGCAACTGGTTTTGTATTAAATCAGGAGTTGAGCAGGGTTGTGCTCTATTTGCTATTTCTTTGCAGTAGTAACTTTCTTTATTCTGATAAAAGAATTTAGTCAGAAATAGACTGAACAAATTTATGGATGTATGTTCTAAATAAAAAAAAACTAAAATGAATTTTTCTGCATCAATCGCTTTAATTGGTTTTAATTCTTATAAGAAACTGCCTTACAATGCGTGAGATTGAACCTGCGAACCTTCACTTAAAAAGGGAGGCCTTGTCCAGTACGCTATCGCAAGGTATCAATAACAAAAATTTTTCTATAACTACATAAAATTACTTTCTTTAGTAAAACTTTAATGGCTAATGTACATAGTTTAACTAGGATGAAAATAAATGCATAACATGATGCCTTTTTTATACTATTTCTTAATTTAATAATTTCTTTTGGAGGAAATTAAATTTTGTCTCTCGAAATGGGCCCCAAACAGTAAAAAAAATTCTTGGTAACCCAGAATTTAAAAATATGTTCCTAAAGAAACCGTTTAGCGAGAAAAATAGCCATTAATAGTAAATTCAGAATTGGTAATTATTATATCAAGAACTCTCATATTGCAATGATAATATGGAAACAAATTTGTTGAAATTTTAGTGAACCAGAATCCCTTCAATAATAACATTAATTTTTATGATTTTTTTCAACGAGAAACCGAAAATACTATTGAGTTTTTTCTTTTAATGAAGATACGGAGTACATTTTGAAATTCAGGATAGAAAATTTTTATTTTTATTTTGCTGAATGGAAACATGAAAAAATTAACTTTTTTTCTTTGCTCCTCTCAAAGGTGATTGCGTTGAACATTTTGGGGTCCCAAAAGGTAAAAACATTCTTAGTAATCAAAAATTTAAAGATAAATTCTCAAAGAATCTGTTTAGCGAGAAAAATGCCATTTATAACCAATTCAGAATTTGTAATCATTATTTTATGTACTCTCAACATTGCAACACTATTATGGAAAAAAATTTACACAAATCTATATATATAAAAATAAGTTGTCTGTCTGTTACACTTTGTCTGTTACGCCAGATTATATCTTCTACTAGCTGTTGGGGTGGCGCTTCGCGCCTCCCTAACACCTAGTTGGTGGGGGCGCTTCGCGCCCCCCAAGCCCCCCCCGCGCGCGTAAGTCGTTACGCGCCATATTAGTTACGCGCCATTGTAGTTGTGTCCCTATGTCCCACCTGTGAGTATATATATATATATATATATATATATATATATATATATATATATATATATATATATATATATATATATATAAATATATGTTTTTAACTACGTAAAACTTGCGAATATACAACATTCTTTGCTGTCCCATCGTCTGTGCATATAAATAGATTGTCAGGTTTACCGACTCTTGAACATGCAACGCATTATGGTCCATGGGAAAACAATCCGTATTCAGATCTATACCTCATGATTCTATTGATTGCCCTTGAGCTTTGTTGATGGTGATTGCTAATCGACCATTTCCTATGTTGCCGTCGTCATTTATATATCCCCCTGTGCCCCCCGGTGTCCCCGTTGTAGTTGTGTCCCTGTGTCCGGGTCGTCATTTATATTCCCTGTGTCCCCGTCGTCATTTGTGTCCCGGTGTCCCAGTCTGTGATTTCTATTTGAGTGTCCCGGGCGTCATTTATATTCGTCAGGATATTGTAGGGCATCGTAGCATCGATGAGTTTAAGCAATTCTTGTCAACTGATTGTTTCGCCTATAAAGAATATTATCTCGAGGTAAGAACTGATTGCCACTTTTTTGATAGTTGCGTATCAGGAGGCATCAATTCGATTGCTGTTTTAAAGCAGAAGCACTAAATTATTATTTTTGTGGAAAAGATGGTATATATAAATATATATATATATATTTTCTTTTTAGTTTTTTTGTAGTTTTTACCTTTTTTAGTTTTTTTCTTCTTTTGTATTAATGCTAAAGCCAAGGTTCAAACCTGGAGCCTCTCGGACCTAGAACCTGAAACATAACGCTTTACCAACTCAGCTACTTCGGCGTGAATACATCCGTTTCGAGCAGCTTCCTCGGGTGTTGCCATTGTAGGATCTTCAGTCATTTTACAATTAGAAATTTCTCTTTCAACGGTCTTCTTACAATTAAAAATTTGTCTTTGAACGATATTCTTAAATACCTGTGTCCTGGTCGTCATTTATATTGCCTGTGTCCCGGTCGTCATTTGTGTCCCGGTATCCCAGTCTGTAATTTCTCCTTGAGTGTCCCGGTCGTTATTTATATTCCCTCTGTCCCGGTCGTCATTTGTGTCCCGGTCTGTAATTTCTCTTTGAGTGTTTTTTCTTTTTAGTATTTTTTAGTTTTTTACATTTTTTCTTTTTTCAGTTTTCTTTTTCTTCTTTATTTTTCAGCTTCACTATGAAATACATATCGCCGAACCTTTGTTTTTTTAACTAAAATCTGGTAGGCATTGATGACCTTATCCAAGTCAAGTCCCAAACCCAATCATCATCGCTATCATTTTCAGTTTTGATATGTTTTGACTCTCGCTGTCCAGGTGGATCTTCATCTAACTGCGCGGTTTTGCGTTCTTTAGCCTCAAGCCTGTTTCCTTGCTGTTCTTTTGATTCCTCGGCACGCTTTCTTTTCTGACTTTCTCTATCAGCAGCAAGTTTTTTGGCATAGACTCTTTGAGCATCTTCATCGGATATATATATATATATATATATATATATATATATATATATATATATATATATATATATATATATGTTTTTAACTACGTAAAACTTGCGAATATACAACATTCTTTGCTGTCCCATCGTCTGTGCATATAAATAGATTGTCAGGTTTACCGACTCTTGAACATGCAACGCATAATGGTCCATGGGAAAACAATCCGTATTCAGATCTATACCTCATGATTCTATTGATTGCTTTGATTCTATGATTCTTTGTTGCCGTCGTCATTTATATATCCCCCTGTGCCCCCCGGCGTCCCCGTTGTAGTTGTGTCCCTGTGTCCGTATATATATATTTTCTTTTTAGTTTTTTTGTAGTTTTTACCTTTTTTAGTTTTTTTCTTCTTTTGTATTAATGCTAAAGCCAAGGTTCAAACTAAAAATTATTGCTCAGACAACATAAATATTTTTGATATTTACATAATAGCTTTAGTGGTTCTGGACTGAAAACTAAATATGCTAATCAAATTGGGAATTGCAATCTTTTAGGTTGAAAAGGCAGATCCATTGGAATCATGAGAATGCGTGGAATAAGAAAAGCCTCACCCTCAAAAGGCACTGTCAAGATTGTTGCCTCTATTACGTTATAACAGACATAACACGTCATTTGTGTCCCGGTGTCCCGGTCTGTAGTTTCGTTAGTCGACAAACATGACGTCAGACGACAAACAACTTCATGACGACATACAGCTCAATCCTTATAATGACGTCAGTCGACAAACATGACGTCAGTCGACACACAAACATGACGTCAGTCGACAGACAGACAAACAACTTTTTTTTATATATATAGATATAAAAGAAAACAAACTAGAATGTAAAAACTGGAAATTGCATAAATATTTCGAAATATTTTGACAATAGATTAAAGTAATTCGAAAAAAGGAAAATGGTAAAAAACTATAAAAAAAAACTAAAAAGAAAAAACTAAAAAAAAAATTAAAAATTAAAAAAAGAAAAAAAAGAAAAAACGTAAAAAATAAAAAAGATAAAAAACTAAAAAGAAAAAAAAACTAAAAAAGCTAAAAACTAAAAAAAAGAAAAAACTAAAAAAAACTGGGAATTGCACAAATATTTCAATATATTTTGACAATAGATTAAAGTAATTCGAAAACCTTAAAACAGATACCCACAAATTTTGAGGTTTAATATAAATTGTTGGAGCTTTAGCATGCTTGGCACGTAAAGATTTTTCCAAGTGTCAATGTTAGAATGAACATTGACAAAATGAAGAAAACAAATCAATAAAAAGAAGAAACTAAAAAAAAGAAAAAACTAAAAAAGAAAAAAAAACTAAAGAAGAAACTGTATCTATATATATAAAAATAAGTTGTATATATGCATGTTTGTTTGTTTGCGGGTTTGCATTCGACGTCATTATAAGTATATAAGGCTTTGTATATGACGTCATTATAAGATGACACTACAGATCGGGACATCGGGACACAAATGACGACCGGGACACAGGGAATATAAATGACGACCGGGACACTCAGAGAGAAATTACAGACCGGGACACAAATGACGACCAGGACACAGGGAATATAAATGACGACCAGGACACAGGGACGCAACTACAACAGGGACGCCGGGAGCACAGGGGGATATATAAATGACGACGGGGGCACAGGGAATGTTCGATTAGCAATCACCATCAACAAAGCTCAAGGGCAATCGTTAGAAAAATGTGGTATAGATCTGAATACGGATTGTTTTCCCATGGACAATTATTATGTTGCATGTTCAAGAGTTGGTAAACCTGACAATCTATTTATATGGACAGACAATGGGACAGCAAAGAATGTTGTATATTTCCATGTTTTACGTAGTTAATATATATATATATATATATATATATATATATATATATATATATATATATATATATATATATATATATATATATATATATATATATATATATATATATATATATATACTAGCTGTTGGGGTGGCGCTTCGCGCCACCCCAACACCTAGTTGGTGGGGCGCTTCGTGCCCCCCCAAGCCCCCCCCCCCGCGCGCGTAAGTCGCTACGCGCCATATTAGTTACGCGCCATTGTAGTTGTGTCCCTGTGTCCCACTTGTGAATAGAGATAGATATAAATATATGTTTTTAACTACGTAAAACATGCGAATATACAACATTCTTCGCTGTCCCATTGTCTGTGCATATAAATAGATTGTCAGGTTTACTGACTCTTGAACATGCAACATATAATTGTCCATGGGAAAAACAATCCGTATTCAGATCTATACCTCATTATTCTAATGATGTGTCCCTGTGTCCCGGTCGTCATTTATATTCCCTGTGTCCCGGTCGTCATTTGTGTCCTGGTGTCCCAGTTTGTAATTTCTCTTTGAGTGTCCCGGTCGTCATTTATATTCCCTGTGTCCCGGTGTCCCGGTCGTCATTTGTGTCCCGGTGTCCCGGTCTGTAATTTCTATTCGAACAATCCCTGTGTCCCGGTGTCCCGGTCGTCATTTGTGTCCCGGTGTCCCGGTCTGTAATTTCTATTCGAACAATCCCTGTGTCCCGGTCGCCATTTATATATCCCGCCTGTGCCCCCGGCGTCCCCGTTGTAGTTGTGTCCCTGTGTCCCGGTCGTCATTTATATTCCCTGTGTCCCGGTCGTGATTTGTGTCCGGGTGTCCCAGTCTGTAATTTCTCTTTGAGGTTCCCGGTCGTCACTTATATTCCCTCTGTCTCGGTCGTCATTTGTGTCCCGGTCTGTAATTTCTCTTTGAGTGTTTTTTCTTTTTAGTTTTTTTTTTAGTTTTTTACCTTTTTTCTTTTTTCAGTTTTCTTTTTCTTCTTTATTTTTCAGCGTCACTATGAAGTACATATCGACGAACCTTTGTTTTTTTTTTAACTTAAATCTGGTAGGCATTGATGACCTTATAAACGGATTTTTAACATTATAAAAAGCATGTAGATATGAGTATATAAAAAGGAGAAATTCTCTTTCGAGGTTTTAACAAAATATTTGATTTGCAAATTGGAACTAAAGTAATTCCAGTAAATTAAAATATTATATATTTATTCTATCTGTCAGTTCAAAGTTATAATTTTCATCTAGAATCAAACTCTTTTTGGCTTAAACTGTAAAGTATGCATTTCCATATTGTTGTCCTATATTTGCAAAGAAAAAAAAATGTTTTTTTATTTCAGTTTTCAGTTCATACTGGATACATCCATGAATTTGTACAGTCTATTTCTGACTAATTTCTTTTATTACAATAAAGAAAGTTATTACATTAAAGAACGAACAAAGTATCGGTAGCTAGCAAGCTAGTAAGAGACGATCACGTCCAATACTACAAAACAATAGCCTATAAGATTGCATTGGTAAGCTAGCAGCCAAGTAAGAGACGATCCCATCTAATCCTAAGAAAGATGATGCATTTTTTATACTTTTTCGTAGTTTAATATATTGATTTTGGATAAAATAAAATTTTGAGTCTTTAATGGGGCCCCAAAAGGTAAAAAATTTCTTAGTAACTCGTAACTCCAATTCAGAATGTGGGCTTTTCCTCCTCAACGCCCCGCTCTTTACGCTAACGTATGATGCTCAATAGTAAAGCGATCCGGCTCAATAGTAACCAAAACTCTAAAATATGGAATTTTGATACCAATAGTTACATCAAAAGAATAACATTTTAATGCTGATTTTAAATATGTAAGTTTCATCAAGATCAGTTATACCCATCAAAACTTAAGAGCCTGAGAAAATTTGATTTATTTTAGAAAATAGAGGGAAACACCCCCTAAAAGTCATACAATTTTAACGAAAATCACACCATCAGATTCATCGTACCAAAGAACCTTATTGTAGAAGTTTCAGGCCCCTATCTACAAAAATGTAGAATTTCGCATTTTTTGCCAGAAGACAGATCACGGATGCGTGTTTATTTGTTTTTTTGCTTGTTTTTTTCCCAGGGGTAATCTTATCGACTGAGTGGTCCTAGAATCAAACAGTTCGTGGTAACGAACTGTAGTAAGGAGCGATCCGGCTCAATAGTAACCAAAACTCTAAAAAATTGAATTTTGATATCAATAGCTACATCAAAAGAATCGTATTTTAATGCTGATTTTAAATATATAAGTTTCATCAAGTTTAGTCTTAGCCATCAAAAGTTACGAGCCTGAGAAAATTTGCCTTATTTAGGAAAATAGGGAGAAACACCCCCTAAAACTCATACAATCTTAACGAAAATCCTGCCATCACATTCAGTGCATCAGAGAACCTTTTTGTAGAAATGTCAAGCACCTATCTACAAAAATATGGAACTTCGTAGAATCTTAACGAAAATGACACCATCAGATTCAGCGTATCAGAGAACCCTATTGTAGAGGTTTCAAGCTCCTATCTACAAAAATGTGGAATTTTGCATTTTTTGCCAGAAGACAAATCACGGGTGCGTGTTTATTTGTTTGTTTTTTTTTTTTTTTTTTCCAGGGGTCTTCGTGTCGACCAAGTGGTCGTAGAATGTCGCAAGAGGGCTTATTCTAACGGAAATGAAAAGTTCTAGTGCCCTTTTTAAGTGACCAAAAAAATTGGAGGGCATCTAGGCCCCCTCCCACGCTCATTTGTTTCCCAAAGTCAACGGATCAAAATTTTGAGATAGCCATTTTGTTCAGCATAGTCGAATATCATAAAAAATATGTATTTGGGGATGACTTACTCCCGCACAGTCCCTGGGGGAGGGGCTGCAAGTTACATACTTCAACCAGTGTTTACATATAATAATGGTTATTGGGAAGTGTACAGGCGTTTTCAGGGGGATTTTTTTTGGGGTTTTGGGGGTAGGGTTGAGGGAGGGGGCTATGTGGGAGGATCTTTCCTTGGAGAAATATGCCATGGGGGAAAAAATTCAATGAAAAGGGCGCAGGACGAATCTGGTCACGTTAGAAAAAAACGTCAAATTCAGAACTTAATATACAATGCTGGGTGTTCGGAGCTTCTCTATTATGGAGTATAATTTGAAAATAACACAACTATATGAGCGATAAAACATATATACCACAACCATAACTCAACTAACGAAAGAACTGCTAAGAGATAACACAACTATAAAGCGAAAACAGGTGAAAACTAACGGGAAAAGAAACGAACTAAGAGGTGGAAGGGGCACAGAGAAAAAATATAATCCTTTTTCAATTTTGAGCCTAACTTCCGCAAAAGAGTAATAATGTCAGAAGCCCCGAAATACCGAATAATTTTCTTTTCAAACAGTTCGTGGTAAAGAACTGTAGTAAGGGGCGACCCAGCTCAATAGTAAACGGAACTCTAAAAAATGGAATTTTTATGCTAAAAGATACATCAAAAGAATCGAATTTTCACGCTGATTCTAAATATATAAGTTTCAATTAATTTAATCTTTGTCATCAAAAATTACGAGCCTGAGAAAATTTGCCCTATTTTGGAAAAAAAAGGGGGAAACATCCCCTAAAAGTCATAGAATCTTATCGAAAATCACACTATCGCATTCGGCATATCAGAGAACTCTATAGCAAAAATTTCAAGCTCCTATCTAAAAAAATGTGGAATTTCATATTTTTTGCCAGAAGACAAATCACGGGTGCGTGTTTATTTGTTTGTTTGTTGTTTTTTTTTTCTTTTCCCCAGGGGTCATCGTATCGACCAGGTGGTCTTAGAGTGTCGCAAGAGGGCTCATTCTTACGGAAATGAAAAGTTCTAGTGCCCTTTTTAAGTGATAAAAAATTGGAGGGCAAATAGGCCCCCTCCCACGCTATTTTTTTTCCAAAAGTCAACAGGGATTAAAATCCCTGTGTCCCGGTCGTCATTTATATATCCTGCCTGTGCCCCCGGCGTCCCCATTGTAGTTGTGTCCCTGTGTCCCGGTCGTCATTTTTATTCCCTGTGTCCCGGTCGTGATTTGTGTCTGGGTGTCCCAGTGTGTAATTTCTCTTTGAGGTTCCCGGTCGTCACTTATATTCCCTCTGTCTCGGTCATCATTTGTGTCCCGGTCTGTAATTTCTCTTTGAGTGTTTTTTCTTTTTAGTTTTTTTTAGTTTTTTACCTTTTTTCTTTTTTCAGTTTTCTTTTTCTTCTTTATTTTTCAGCGTCACTATGAAGTACATATCGACGAACCTTTGTTTTTTTAACTTAAATCTGGTAGGCATTGATGACCTTATCCAAGTCAAAATCCCAAACCCAATCATCATCGCTATCATTTTCAGTTTTGATATGTTTTGACTCTCGCTGTCCAGGTGGATTTTCATCTAACTGCGCGGTTTTGCGTTCTTTAGCCGCAAGCCTGTTTTCTTGCTGTTCTTGTGATTCCTCGGAACGCTTTCTTTTCTTACTTTCTCTATCAGCAGCAAGTTTTTTGGCATAAACTCTTTGAGCAGCTTCCTCGGCTGTTGCCATTGTAGGTTCTTCAGTCATTTTACAATTAAACATTTTTCCGTGAACAAATGTCTTAAATACCGTTAATGACGTCACCGTCATAGCAAAAATGACGACAACTAACTTCATGACGTCAGTCGACACAGAAACATGATGTCACCTGACAGACAGACACACAGACAGTCAACTTATTTTTATATATATATATATATATATATATATATATATATATATATATATATATATATATATATATATATATATATATATATATATATATATATATATATATATATATATATATATATATATATATATATATATATATATATATATAGAAACACCTAGTTGGTGGGAGCGCTTCGCGAACCCCCCCAGGCCCCCCCGCGTGCGTAAGTCGTTACGCGCCATATTAGTTACGCGCCATTGTAGTTGTGTCCCTATGTCCCACCTGTGAATATAGATAGATATATATATATATATATATATATATATATATATATATATATATATATATATATATATATATATATATATATATGTTTTTAACTACGTAAAACTTGCGAATATACAACATTCTTTGCTGTCCCATTGTCTGTGCATATAAATAGATTGTCAGGTTTACCGACTCTTGAACATGCAACATATAATGGTCCATGGGAAAACAATCCGTATTCAGATCTATACCTCATGATTCTAATGATTGCCCTTGAGCTTTGTTGATGGTGATTGCTAATCGACCATTCCCTGAGTCGCCATCGTCATTTATATATCCCCCTGTGCACCCCGGCGTCCCCTTTGTAGTTATGTCCCTGTGTCCCGGTCGTCATTTATATTCCCTGTGTCCCGGTCGTCATTTGTGTCCCGGTGTTCCAGTCTGTGATTTCTCTTTGAGTGTCCCGGGCGTCATTTATATTCCTTGTGTCCCGGTGTCCCGGTCGTCATTTATATCCCCCTGTGCCCCCCGGCGTCCCCATTGTAGTTGTGTCCCTGTGTCCCGGTCGTCATTTATATTCCCTGTGTCCCGGTCGTCATTTGTATCCCGGTGTCCCGGTCTGTATATACATTCGTTTTTTAGTTTTGTTTTTCTCCTTTATTTTTTTCCTTTTTTTTTTTTTCTTTTTTAGTTTATTTAGATTTTTAGATTTTTTAGTTTTTTTATTAGTTTTTAGTTTTTTTGTAGTTTTTACCATTTTTTTAGTTTTTTTAGTTTTTTTTTTTACTTATGTCCTGGTCGTCATTTATACTCCCTGTGTCCCGGTCGTCATTTGTGTCTCGGTGCTTTGTTGATTGCTAATTTATATTATATTTATATTTATATTTTTTATATTTATTAATATTTTTTTAGTTTTCTTTTTCTCTTATTTTTCAGTTTTTTCCTTTTTTTTAGCTTTTTCTTTTTTAGTTTTTAGTTTTTTTTTGTTTTTTACCTTTTTTTAGTTTTTTTTTTTAGTTTTTTAGCTTTTTTAGTTTTTTTATTAGTTTTTAGTTTTTTTTTAGTTTTTGCCTTTTTTTAGTTTTTTCAGTTTTTTTTAGTTTTTAGTTTTTTACCTTTTTTTAGTTTTTTTTAGTTTTTTAGCTTTTTTAGTTTTTTTCTTTTTAGTTTTTTTTGTAGTTTTTACCTTTTTTAGTTTTTTTTCTTCTTTTGTATTAGTGTGAAATAATTCAGACGTCATATGCGGACAAACACGACGTCACTCGACAGACAGACAGACAGACATAACCCACAAACAACTTATTTTTATATATATTAAATTCATATTTTTTTAGTTTTCTTTTTCTCTTTTATTTTTCAGTTTTTTCCTTTTTTTTAGTTTTTTTCTTTTTTAGTTTTTAGTTTTTTTTAGTTTTTTACCTTTTTTTAGTTTTTTTTAGTTTATTTTAGTTTTTTAGTTTTTATAGTTTTTTTATTAGTTTTTATTTTTTTGTAGTTTTTGCCTTTTTTTATTTTTTACAGTTTTTTTTAGTTATTAGATTTTTACCTTTTTTTAGTTTTTTTTAGTTTTTTAGCTTTTTTAGTTTTTTTTTCTTTTTAGTTTTTTTTTGTAGTTTTTACCTTTTTTAGTTTTTTTCTTCTTTTGTATTAGTGTGAAATAATTCAGACGTCATATGCGGACAAACATGACGTCACCTGATCCACAGATCCACAGATCCACACACAGACAACTTATTTTTATATATATAGATATATATATATATATATATATATATATATATATATATATATATATATATATATATATATATATATATATATATATATATATATATATATATATATATATATATATATATATATATATATATATATATATATATATATATATATATATATATATTTAACTACGTAAAACTTGCGAATATACAACATTCTTTGCTGTCCTATTGTCTGTCCATATAAATAGATTGTCAGGTTTACCAACTCTTGAACATGCAACATAATAATTGTCCATTTGAAAACAATCCGTATTCATATCTATACCGCATTTTTCTAACGATTGCCCTTGAGCTTTGTTGATGGTGATTGCTAATCGAATATTCCCTGTGTCCCCGTCGTCATTTATATATCCCCCTGTGCCCCCGGCGTCCCCGTTGTAGTTGTGTCCCTGTTTCCAGGTCGTCATTTATATTCCCTGTGTCCCGGTCGTCATTTGTGTCCCGGTATCCCAGTCTGTAATTTCTCTTTGAGTGTCCCGGTCGTCATTTATATAGATATGCAAGCTGTTAGTTGGTGGGGGCACTTTGCGCCCCCCCAAGCCCCCCCGCGCGCGGGGGGGCTTTATGTCCCACCTGTGATATATATATATATATATATATATATATATATATATATATATATATATATATATATATATATATATATATATATATATATATATATATGTTTTAAACTACGTAAAACTTGCGAATATACAACATTCTTTGCTGTACCATTTTCTGTGCATATAAATAGATTGTTAGGTTTCCGTATTCAGATCTATACCTCATGATTCTAATGATTGCCCTTGAGCTTTGTTGATGGTGATTGCTAATCGACCATTCCCTGTGTCGCTGTCGTCATTTATATATCCCCCTGTGCCCCCGGCGTCCCCTTTGTAGTTGTGTCCCTGTGTCCCGGTCGTCATTTATATTCCCTGTGTCCCGGTTGTCATTTGTGTCCCAGTGTCCCAGTCTGTGATTTCTCTTTGAGTGTCCCGGGCGTCATTTATATTCCTTGTGTCCCGGTGTCCCGGTCGTCATTTATATCCCCCTGTGCCCCCCGGCGTCCCCGTTGTAGTTGTGTCCCAGTGTCCCGGTCGTCATTTATATTCCCTGTGTCTCGGTCGTCATTTGTATCCCGGTGTTCCGGTCTGTATATACATTCGTTTTTTTAGTTTTTCTCCTTTATTTTTTCATTTTTTTCCTTTTTTATTTTTTTTCTTTTTTAGTTTTTTTTATTTTTTAGCTTTTTTAGTTTTTTTATTAGTTTTTACCTTTTTTTTAGTTTTTTTAGTTTTTTTTACTTATGTCCTGGTCGTCATTTATACTCCCTGTGTCCCGGTCGTCATTTGTGTCCCGGTGCTTTGTTGATGGTGATTGCTAATCGAACATTCCTTTTGTCCCGGTCGCTTTCTCTTTGAGTGTCGTCATTTATATTCCCTATGTGCCGGTGTCCCGGTCGTCATTTGTGTCCCGATGTCCAAGTCTGTAATTTCGTCAGTTGAAAACATGACGTCAGTCGACACAGAAACATGACGTCGCCTGACAGACAGACACACAGACAGACAACTTATTTATATATATATAGATAGATACAGTTTCATTTCAGTTTTTTTTCTTTTTTAGTTTTTTCTTTTCTTAGGTTTTTTCTTTTTTAGTTTTTCTTTTTTAAATTTCTTCCAATTTTTTACCTTTTTATTTTTTTATTTTTTTTTACATTTTTCTTTTTAAGTTTTTTCTTTTTTTAATTTTTTAGTTTTTTTATTTTTAGTTTTTTTTAGTTTTTTACCATTTTTCTTTTTTCAGTTTTCTTTTTCTTCTCTGTTTTTCAGACGTCATATGCAAACTCTCAATAAAAAAATACATACAACTTATTTTTATATATAGATAAGATATAATCAGGCGTAACAGACATAGTGTAACAGACATAAAAGACAGACAACTTATTTTTATGTATATAGATTTTTATATATAGATACAGTTTCTTCTTTAGTTTTGTTTCTTTTTTAGTTTTTTCTTTTTTTTAGTTTCTTCTTTTTATTGATTTGTTTTCTTCAATTTGTCAATGTTCATTCTAACATTGACGCTTGGAAAAATCTTTACGTGCCAAGCATGCTAAAGCTCCCACAATTTATATTAAACCTCAAAATTTGGGGTATCTGTTTTAAGGTTTTCGGATTACTTTAATCTATTGTCAAAATATATTGAAATATTTGTGCAATTCCCAGTTTGTTTAGTTTTTTCTTTTTTTTAGTTTTTTAGCTTTTTTAGTTTTTTTTTAGTTTTTTATCTTTTTTATTTTTTTATGTTTTTTCTTTTTGGGTTTTTTCTTTTTTTTTATTTTTTCAATTTTTAATTTTTTTTTTAGTTTTTTCTTTTTAGTTTTTTTTTAGTTTTTTACCATTTTTCTTTTTTCGAATTACTTTAATCTATTGTCAAAATATTTCGAAATATTTATGCAATTTCTAGTTTTTACATTCTAGTTTGTTTTCTTTTATATATATAGAAAATATAATCTGGCGTAACGGACAGACAACTTATTTTTATATATATAGATATATATATATATATATATATATATATATATATATATTCACAGGTGGGACACAGGGACACAACTACAATGGTGCGTAACTAATATGGTGCGTAACGATTTACGCGCGCGGGGGGCTTGGGGGGCGCGAAGCGCCCCCACCAACTAGGTGTTGGGGTGGCGCGAAGCGCCACCCCAACAGCTAGTTTTAAATAACGGGAATCTTCTCAATAATGAAGTCAATTTATTTTTTGATTTTATTCCATGAACAACCGAAAATATTACTGTGTTTTTTGTTTTTAATGAAGCTACAAAGTACAATTTGAAATTTAGGAAAGAAAATTTTAATTTTTGTTTTGCTGAATGGAAATATGAAAAAAGGATTTTCACAAAGCAATATAAATGGATTTTTAACATTATAAAAAGCATGTAGATATGAGTATATAAAAAGGAGAAATTCTCTTTCGAGGTTTTAACAAAATATTTGATTTGCAAATTGGAACTAAAGTAATTCCAGTAAATTAAAATATTATATATTTATTCTATCTCTCAGTTCAAAGTTATAATTTTCATCTAGAATCAAACTCTTTTTGGCTTAAACTGTAAAGTATGCATTTCCATATTGTTGTCCTATATTTGCAAAGAAAAAAAAATGTTTTTTTATTTCAGTTTTCAGTTCATACTGGATACATCCATGAATTTGTACAGTCTATTTCTGACTAATTTCTTTTATTACAATAAAGAAAGTTATTACATTAAAGAACGAACAAAGTATCGGTAGCTAGCAAGCTAGTAAGAGACGATCACGTCCAATACTACAAAACAATAGCCTATAAGATTGCATTGGTAGCTAGCAGCCAAGTAAGAGACGATCCCATCTAATCCTAAGAAAGATGATGCATTTTTTATACTTTTTCGTAGTTTAATATATTGATTTTGGATAAAATAAAATTTTGAGTCCTTAATGGGGCCCCAAAAGGTAAAAAATTTCTTAGTAACTCGTAACTCGACTTTTTTCCTTTCCTCCTCCTGTAGATGATTGTATTGAACATTATGGGGGTCCCAAAAGGTTAAACAATTCATAGTAATCTGAAATTCAAAAATATATTCCTAAAAAAACTGTTTAGCGAGAAAAATGCCATATATAACAAATTCAGAATTAGTAATTATTATTTAAAGTATCTCAATATTGCAATACTATTATGGAAACAAATTTGCAGAAATTTTAAAGAACCAGAACCCCCTCAATAATCACGTCAGTTTTGTTGTTTTTTGGATTTTGCTCAATGAAAAACCGAAAATGCTACCTCGGCTTTTCTTTTTAATGAAAATATGAAGTACATTTGAAATTCAGGAAAGTAAATTTTATTTTTATTTTGCTGAATATCTTAAATTTTTATTTTTATTTTGCTGAATGAAAAAATTTCAGCAAATTTGTTTCCATATTATCATTGCAATATGAGAGTTCTTGATATAATAATTACCAATTCTGAATTTACTATTAATGGCTATTTTTCTCGCTAAACGGTTTCTTTAGGAACATATTTTTAAATTTTGGGTTACCAAGAATTTTCTTTTTACTGATTGGGGCCCAATTCGAGAGACAAAATTTAATTTCCTCCAAAAGAAATTATTAAATTAAGAAATAGGATAAAAAAGGCATCATGTTATGCATTTATTTTCATCCTAGTTAAACTATGTACATTAGCCATTAAAGTTTTACTAAAGAAAGTAATTTTATGTAGTTATAGAAAAATTTTTGTTATTGATACCTTGCGATAGCGTACTGGACAAGGCCTCCCTTTCTAAGTGAAGGTTCGCAGGTTCAATCCCACGCATTGTAATTGGACGTGATCGTATCTTACTAGCTTGCTAGCCACCACTTCTTTGTTCGTTCTTTAATGTAATTAAATAAAAAAAATAAGTTTTTTTAAATGAAAGTAAGGAATAACATTAAAACTTAAAACGTACAGAAATTGCTCCGTATATGAAAGGGGCTTTTCCTCCTCAACGCCCCGCTCTTTACGCTATAGTTTGACTCTTTCTCTTAACTCCACTTTTTAAAACAATAAGAAACAGTAAGCTCTATTGTGACATTCTAGGACCACTCAGTCGATAAGATTACCCCTGGGAAAAAAAACAAACAAAAAAACAAATAAACACGCATCCGTGATCTGTCTTCTGGCAAAAAATGCGAAATTCCACATTTTTGTAGATAAGGACCTCAAACTTCTACAACAAGGTTCTTTGGTACGCTGAATCTGATGGTGTGATTTTCGTTAAGATTTTATGACTTTTAGGGGGTGTTTCCCTCTATTTTCTAAAATAAGTCAAATTTTCTCAGGCTCTTAAGTTTTGATGGGTATAACTGATCTTGATGAAACTTATATATTTAAAATCAGCATTAAAATGTTATTCTTTTGATGTAACTATTGGTATCAAAATTCCATTTTTTAGAGTTTCGGTTACTACTGAGCTGGGTCGCTCCTTACTTAAAGTTCGTTACCTTGAACTGTTTGATAACTTTCTTTACTATGATAAAAGAATTTTGTCGGAAATAGACTGTACAAATTTATGGATGTATGCAGTATGAACTGAAAACTAAAATAAAGAAAAGATTTTTCTATCTTTGGAAATATAGAACAACAATATGGAGATGCATACTTTAGAGTTTAATTCAAATACATGTTTTTTTTATAACGTGAGAAATCCATTTACATCGCTTTTTGAAAGCAATGAAATTTACATTTCATTTAAAACAAAGACTCGGTAACATTTTTGGTTTTTCATTGAACAAAATCGATAAATTTCAAATTTATTTAATTTTATTTAAAATTTCAGCAAACTTGTTTCCGTACTACCATTGCAATATTGAGAGTACTTGATATAATAATTACCAATCGTGAATTGATTAGATATGGCTATTTTTCTCGTTTAACGGTTTTCTTTAGGAACATATTTTTAAATTTTGGGTTGCTAAGAATTTTTTCGATGGTCAAAATTTAATTTCCTCCAAAACTAATTATTAACTTTCGAAAGACGATAAAAAAAAAGGCATCGTGTTATGCATTCATGTTCATCCTAGTTAAATTGTGTACATTAGCCATAAAATTTTTACCAAATAAAGTAAGTTTAGAAAATTACAAAAGAAGTATTGTTAATGATTCCCTGCGATGGCGTACTGGACAAGGTCTCACCTTCTAAATAAAAGGTTCGCACGTTCAATCATATGCGTCGCAAGGAAGAAGGATCATTCATATATGATCCTTTCAAATGAGCTTTCTATTGGCATATATCGCTTACTCGATGCAGAAAACCGTATACCATTGCCTTACAATCAAGCTAACCGTGTAATGATTACTTCGGATAACGTGCTGCACTCTTCCTAGATAATACAGTTGATAAAAAGACAATTTTTCCTTACCTGCACGCGAGAATTTACCATACGAACTCGAAATTCATCTGGATTTCTGTCTAAGGCTTTCTTTGTTAAGACTATCAATGCAAGCCTATTCTGCTGGAAATCTCTGAAATAAAACAGCAAACAAAAATTTAAATCGGTTAATTCTTAGCCACAGTGAGATTTAACTAACGTCGAGAATTAAACAGCTCCGAGTGCTAGCCAACACCAAAACCCTTCATAAAATTTCTATGATTGGTTAGTTAACATTAATTATGATAGAAAATGTTCCCTCGCACATTCCTACACAGTTTTTTTTTTTGAATACAGACAAGGATTGTTAACAAAATCAAACAGTTCGTGGTAACGAACTGTAGTAAGGAGTGACCCGGCTCAATAGTGACCAAAACTCTAAAAATGAAATTTTGATACCAATAGTTACATCAAAAGAATCGCATTTTAATTCTGATTTTAAATATATAAGTTTCATCAAGATCAGTTCTACCTATCAAAAGTTACGAGCCTGAGAAAATTTCCGTCATTTTAGAAAACAGGGGGAAACACCCCCTAAAAGACATACAATCTTAACGAAAATCCTGCCATCAGATTCAGTGCATCAGAGAACCTTTTTGTAGAAATGTCAAGTACCTATCTATAAAAATATGGAACTTCGCATTTTTGGCCAGAGGACAGATCACGGATGCGTGTTTATTTTTTTTTATTTTTTTTTTTTTTGTTTATTTTGTTGTTGTTGATTTTTCCCCAGGGGTGATCGTATCGACTGAGTTGTCCTAGAATTTCGTGAGAGGGCCCATTCTAATGGAAATGAAAAGCTCTAGTGCCCTTTTTAAATGACCGAAAAATTGGAGGGCACCTAGGCCCCCTCTCACGCTCATTTTCCCCCAAAAGTCACCGGATCAAAATTCTGAGATAGCCATTTTATTTACCATAGTCGAAAATCTTAATAACTATGTCTTTAGGGACGACTTGCTCCCCCTCAGTCCCCGTGGGAGGGGCTGCAAGTTATAAACTTTGACCCGTGTTTACATAGAGTAATGGTTTACTGGGAAGTGTACAGACGTTTTCAGGGGGATTTTTTTGGTTTAGGGAGAGAGTTAAGGGGGAGGGGTTACGTGGGAGGATATTTCCATGGAGGAAATTTTCACGGGGGAAGAGAATTTCAATGAAGGGGGCGCAGGATTTTCTAGAATTATTTGAAAAAACAATGAAAAAATAAATATGAAAAGTTTTTTCTTCTGAAAGTAAGGACCAGCACTAAAACTTAAAACGAGCAAAAATTATTATGCATATGAGGGGTTTACCTCCTCGTTATACCTCACTTTTTACGCTAAAGTATTTTAGTTATTTCAAGTATTTATTCTACGGTCTTTGTGATTCAGAGGTTATTCTTAAGGAATTGGGACATTTAAGCTTTAATGTAAAGAGCAAGGTATCGACGAGGGTTGAATCCCCTCATATACGCAATAAAAACATACGAATATAGAAGTTCGTTACGTAAGTTAATTAGTAAGTTACTTATAATTTTTACCAATGAAAACGTTTGTAAAAAATTAAAAGTTCTAGTTGCCTTTTCAAGTAATCAAAAAATTGGAGGGGAACTAGGCCTTCTCCAGCACTCCTTTTTTCTCAAAGTCTTCCGATTAGTTGAAATTAATTAATATGTAAATTTTGTTTTAATTATTTACGTGCGGAGAGCCAAGATCAAAACATGCATTAATTCAAAAACGTCCAGAAACTAAGTAAAAAAAGATATGCCCTGGAATAATTTATGCTTCTAAGCAAAGAGCAAGGGTGACTTAAAAGAATAGAAACCGGCGATACTGTATTCAATTAAATAAAAAAAACAAGCTTTTTTAAATGAAAGTAAGGAGCAACATTAAAACTTAAAACGAACAGAAATTACTCCGTATATAAAAGGGGCTTTTCCTCCTCAACACCCCGCTCTTAACGCTAAAGTTTCTTACTGTTTTAAAAACTAGAGTTAAGAGGAAGTGTCAAACGTTAGCGTAAAGAGCGGGGCGTTGAGGAGGAAAAGCCCATTTCATATACGGAGTAATTTCTGTTCGTTTTAAGTCTTAATGTTGCCCCTTACTTTTATTTTAAAAAAAACTTGTTTTTTTTATTTAATTCTGTTATAGATCGGCTTTTACTAAGCTAAATAAATTTAACAATAGCTCAACTTCGCTTAACAATTGAAGGGGGTCCAAATGTTCCTTTTTGCGTGTTTTCATTAGAAGAAATCGAAAAACTGTCTCTCTAAACTTTGAAAATATTTACCCCCTCTTATTCTTGTGAGTTTTCGGTGCCACTGTAAAAGAGTTGGTTTGAAAATTAATGTTGAAGATGTGGTTTTGGTTGCCAAGAAAATTGATTAAGTGGATTATCTTCACTTATATGGGTACATTAGAAGAAAGGAAATAGATTTAATGAAGATGGAAGAATTAGAATAGTCAAAATGCAGGATATTTTTGGTAGTTTAAAAAGAAGGTTAGAAAAGAAAGAAAAGGAAGACAAGTTAGGAAGAATAGGAAGACAAGCTTCAAAATGAAGAGTGGGCAAGGGAAATGGAAATGGAAAGGGAAGCCACAGCAATAACAATTGTCTAGCACAGTTTTAAATGTATAGAATACAAAAAGATGATGAATATATACGATATATTTAACATATAAATTGTTTAAGGATAATCTAGTTTAATTAATTGAACAACTTCGAAGCTACAACGACCACATCAGCCACCTTCAAAGCCACAAGGACCCTAAGGGTTGGAGTCCTAATACTTTCAGCTGAAGAAGAATTTCATCTCAAAAATTAAGCTATACATAAAACGGTGGTTGGACTATATTTTTTACAATAATTATTCAAGAAAGGCTAAGGTCATCTTCTGGGGATGAATAGTGATTTCTTGCCAAATATTGCTTATGGCACTCCAACTGGGGCAAAACTGAAAATCTTAACATATTCAAATGAGATAGGAAGAGGCCATAAAAAAAGATATAAAGGTAGTGCAAACCTTCCAGGAAACTAGTAAAACGTACTCTTTATAGAGTAGGATGAACCGAAAATATTGATCTCAATATTTGAGATCAATAACCGGTAGCAGTATTGATCTCAGTCAACTTTTGGTGGGATGAGTTGTTAGGGATAGTAGTCTCTTAAATATACTCTTCAAAATATATGATTAGATATTATCATGATGTTCGTAGAAGTACATCTGGTAAACAAATCAAGTACTACTACTAACAACTTACTACAGCACCAAGCTGCATGAGGCCACCAGAGCTATTCACACTCCTCCTCCATCCCAATCTATTTAAAGCCTACCCATTTTCACCATTCCAAAAAGCCCCTATTTCCCTTAAACCTTTCCTTACAACATTCTCCCACCCCATTTGGGGAAAACCTGCTTTTATTTTGGCCCTAGACAGTTTGTCAAGAAGGATAAGCGTTGGCAATATATCAACGTTCCTCTGCAAGATGTGTCCTAGCAATATCATACTTTCTCTCATCATAGCCATAGAAACTGGAATCAAACCCAATTTTTGGTACAGCCTACTTCCGTGACTCCCAAGGTAGGGTAAATGCCAAAATTTTGGTGGGTCATGGAAAGGACGTGTATTCTTTGGCTGACTTTACTTTAGAGCCTTAATTAAAAAAAAAACTGCTTTCATGTGGATAACGTCACATTCAAATGCATCTAAAGAGCAAAAAAAACAATATAGTGTTGCAATGACGTTATACATTGTATAAAAAGGAAATGAACCCCTGTAAAAGATCTTCCATCCAACTGGACACCCGTTTAACTGAACCCTATTTGGAAGGACCGTTGTACAATTGAACCCCCGTTTAACTAAGTCTCATGCAACTGAACCCTTGCTTGACTGAGCCCCCGTGCAACTCAACCCTATTTACATTGAACAAAAGGGGCGTGTGCGTAACTGAGCCCACATAACAGAGTTTCCATGCAACTCAGCCTTATCTGACCAAACCGATGTTCGACTGAACCCCCGTTTAAATCATTCCTCTTTTGACTTAACCCTTATGTAACAAACGCACATTTAAATTAAGCCTTGTTTGACTGAACTCAACCCAAGGTTTAATAATAAGTTTGAACTAATACTGATTAGAAGTTCAAAATATGCTTCTTTTGTTTCGGTTCGTTAAGAGTTTCTAACTTATGTTACCCATTTGGGCCAGCTAAACTAATTTGGACCAAAGACAAAGAATCGGCAGAGCCGTCATTGCAACTAATTTCTGTCATTAACAACCAATGAAAACGCTTCTCTGTCAGGATTCTGCTTGCACGTATCTTTTAGTGCGTGGCAGAGTTAAAATTACCCCATTCAAGTAGGACCTCATCGATTTTCAGTCTAAATACCAGATTTTGATTTCTTTCCTGGTAGTTGGTAAATTAAACTCATTATCTTTTTCTTCAATGTGTGAATAGGGAGGAGAGAGGGTCGTAGAATTTGGGCCTCAGCTCTAAGATTAGGAATAGCTTTTTCTCTGGTCAGGCTTAAATTTTAACAGAATATAGTCTCTAGTCTAGGAACATACAAAAGTCAGAAGGAACTTGAAGAACAATTGAAAAGTATTGGGAAGAAACTAAACATTTAAAGGCTTGGAAATTTCTGCTGAAAAAAAATGTGCAAATGAGGGTAGCGATTATTATACTTGTGACCAGGTTTGAATAGCTTATCAATCGTCTTTTTATTTGGAAAATTTGGGTAAAGTGCGTTATGTGACATCAAACCAATCGCCAGTTATCTATTATGGGCTGGGGGAAATAAAATACTAATTACAAGAACCTCAGAAGTATATTCAATGGGAAAAAGAGAAAGAAAAAGGAGACACGTTCGGGTATCAAGCACTTTTTTGTAATTTCCAAGAATTTATTTCGTAATTAATTTGCTGAAAAGAAAATAAATAGATTCTATTATTGACGTATCAGCTTTGAATTCTGATGATTTTTTTTATTTAAAAGGTTAAAATAGAATAAGCTACAGATGAAATCAAAGCTTTCCGGGTTAAGGTAAAGGTAAATGTACACAGGTCAAGAGACCTTACGTATTAAAAACCAGATGGGTCTTTTCATGGACCTGTGCCTACCATTGAAACATCACTTCATCCAACATCCAAGATGCCAAACCGTACCAGAAGTAACGTTATACTCAAGCCAAATTACAGTCACATTAGTTCCATATGAAAAATTGGGTTAAAGAGTTCTGTTTACCACGTACCAACTATTACTTTAGAATGTAATTAGTTATTTATAGCTGTTTACTATAAACAGTTTGAACAGTTGCTCTTCTATAGGTTAGAAATATTGAACTTGACAATTGTTGTTTAACTAACGTTAAGCTCTTTTTTATAATCCGCTAAACGTTGGAAGTTTTTCATAGAAATTCTGTAGATGGCGCAAAGAATACTGAATAATATTCTTTAAACCCCTACATGCCGTAGAAGTCTTGTGGTTCAAGCATATACTATGTTACATGACCGCAAAAACCAGTAGCTTTTCCCATGATCATCGTTCATGGGTAAAAGATTGGAAACATTTAAAGCTTTTTCTCTTTTGCTAGCCAGCTTGGTTATAAAAAAATCTCTTTTTATGTAAGGATTTTTTCAGCATTTTCTTCCTGTCATTCCTTTAAAGCCGTCCTGGCCGAGTGGGTTGGTACGCTGGATTCGGGATCCTTTGTCTGAGAGGACGTGGGTTCGAATCCCAGTGTACACGATTCTTCAGTTTGGGACGGGGGTCAATGGCGTGACTCTGTAAGCTTAGCCAGAGTCGACCCAGCTCTAAATGGGTACCTGGAGAAATCTGGGGAAGGTAAACAGGAAGGGTGTGCGAAAGCACAGGATGGCTGGCCTCAACCCCCCATTGCACTTCCTGGCTGAAGGGCCAAGAAATGGAGATCAGCACTGCCGGTAGGGAATGTAAAGTCTAACGCCGTATCCTTATTCCTTTAAAGAAACCATTCATGTCTACAAAATATTTTACAAGCGAACTCAAACAGGTTCAGTAATGATATGACGCAAACCTAGAAAAAAATTTGGGTACAGAAATTACACGGCTACTAAATTCTAGTTTGAAGAGAGTTATGAGAGGAATTTCAATTTCTAAAAGAATGAGAATCTGCAAGCTAAGAAAAACTTGACAACAGACTGGGCAGAGCCATACAGGTAATATTTATGAACCGAACCTTAAAAGATAAGTAAAACAGTAAAGTGTTAAAAAAAACCTAAATAAAGCGTCAACAGCAGATTGAAGACCGTAAAAAACTCAATTTGAAATTTAAAAAAATGGTAATCAAAATCATCAGAACTAAAAAAAAGGCGTAAATACGGTGAAATTATTTATACGGCGAATATAACAATATCAATAGGATTCCGTTTTCTCCCTAGGTATTCCATAGATTCTCTAACTGCGTTTTTTGCCCGTAGACAATCACCTAATTCAGTGGATCTACAAAATAATTCATAAAATCGGAAACACGACGTTAAATTCAAAGAAGATTAATTACCTACCTGCTAATTAAATGCCGATAAAATCAAGGCGTATGTGAAGTTGTGACTCCCTTAGAAAATAATTCCATATTCTATCTTAGGAATGGAGAGTGAAGATATCCCATGGATAGAGAATAATTTTGGTGGTCTTAGAGTTTGGCACTGGACATGCCTAATTTTGTTAGGTCTCTTGGGAGTTAATAAGTCTTTTAACTAACTACTTGCTATAGGTATAAATAGATAGATAGATAAGTGTATTTTAAAGTCAAATATACAGCCATGAATACAGTGACCTAAAATAAGCGAAAGACACAAATAACATAAACTTTGATCAGCGATCATCATAAAACGCTTAAATGAAATCTGCATTAACCTAATACTAGCATTTAATGCTTGAAAAAGGTCATTGAAAAGAACGCTTAACACTCGGAAAAAGACATAAATAAAACATTGCATTTATATTATACTGAGATTTTTTTTTAATTATTTATTTATTATTTTTTTTTATTTAACAAAATTTCTAGATTCTTTGCTAATCTACAAATAAACTGAGGAGACATACTGTTTAAGACACCTTGAAGTATCAACTTATTATTTCCAGATATCCCTTTCCTTATTGTAGAGAGCCCCTGGCACCAGCTTAAGCAATGCACTAAATAATCCTCTTTAGCTCTGCAAAGCATATATAGGAATATGCAATTGTTTTGGTTCGCCACATTGATTGTGCGCAATGCGTAGCTAGGTACGGTACACAGCCATTCATGGTCTCACACGCTATCATAGATATTTACATTAACTGTATTCTGTATTTAGATAAGATAAGATAATATTTATCTTCAAAAGACTATCACAAGCTCTATAGAGCCGAATTTGCTTTATATGTCAGTAAAAGCTAAGAAAAAAAAAATTCAAAACAGTACATTAAGTCACAAACTTAAAATTAAAAGGAATTAAAAAAGTAAAATCATCAAAGATAAAGGGCAAATCACTAAATTTAACAATTAAATTACAAACACATTACAGTAAATCAAAAAAGAATAAAAACGGCAATAGAGGAAAAGGGGAATTTGGCAAGTACATAATCACGAATTATTATTAAGGTGTTCCCGAATAAAGGGCATAAAACTTTTACGAAACCTTTCTGTAACAGCATGGATCGGAGAGTAAGTTGGGATTGCTAAGGAGGCTGACCCGGGGAGTCGGAGTCTAATGGGATTGTGAAAATCAGGGAGTAAGTCCTCAGTACGGGGATTGGAAATGACTGATTCAGCGAAAAGCAGGCAAATTTTTTCCCTCCTTTCTTTTAAGGTGGTAATGCGTGCAGCTTTAAGGAGGAAGGAGTATGGAATTTTGCCTTTTTTGTAAATGATCCTTAGCGAACGCTTTTGGACCGACTCGATTTTGTCACTAAGTTCATTTGAAAGTTGCGAATGCCAGACCGGACATGCATATTCCAATAACGGCCTGATAAAGGATAAGTAAACACGGGGGGAATGTATCTTAGGACAATTAAATTTGTTTAGCAGCTTAAAAATGGATAGTGAAACATTTGCTTGTTTAACAATGTTGGAAACACACCAAGAAGCTTAACATGTTTCACTAGCATTTCGCGTGGGATCGGGTCGCAAAAAGCAGGAGTAGATTTCAAGAAGTTGATCGTCATTATCTATGATTTAGTGGGATTTACTGTCATATTTAGATGTTTAGATTCATCCGAACATTGGGTTAGGATTTCAACGGGGTCACTTTTAATATTCCTATGACATACTTCAAGGATCGACAGGTCATCCACATATATCCATCTTTGGGGGAGTTCCTTGCCAATTTTGTTAATCATGACAAGAAATAATAATGGTACCAATAAGGTTCCTTGAGGTATTCCACAGTACCTAGGGAGGGGGTTAGAGAAGGTATTTTTGTATTTTACAACTTGTGATCTTTCTGAAAGGAATGATATAACAATATTTACTAAAAGTGGGTCAATTTCAAAGTTATAATGTAGTAAACGAATTAGGATAGTGTGGTCAACTAAGTCAAACGCTTTTTGGAAATTGACTAAAACCAGGTTTAGCCAAACATTTGGTTTCTCTAGTTCACTTAGGATCGTGTGAATCAAGTGTACAAGGTAATGGGTGGTGGAGGTTTTTCTTAAATTACCAAACTGTCGGATGTCAATGCGTGGTATAATTTTAATTTTAAGCCAGTCACAAAGGAACCCTTCGTAAAGCTTAGAAAAAACTGGAGTGAGTGTAATAGGATGCATGTTGGTTATAGTCAGACTTGAAGATTTCTTTGGGATGGGTGTTATAAAACCTAGTTTCCAGCAACTTGGGAATTTACCAGATTTTGTAATTTGGTTAAAGATATCAGATAAAGGTCCAGCAATTGTGTCTGAAAAAGCATTAATCAAGTCAATTGGGATATTTAATGGGCAAGTACTTGATTTTTTGAGCTTTCGGATTTTATTTATAACATCAGAGGGAGAAATTTGGGGGAAAGAGGTGGAGGGAGGAATAGTTTGACCTGAGCCAGTGAAAGGGGGGAGACTTTGTACTATGGACGCAAGATGCAGGTTCAAATAGTTGGCTATCTTGTAAGGAGGCTCAGGGAGATGAAAATTAACTTCAACAGGGTTTTTTCCGCAAATCTTGTTTTGTCGGTGTTTAGTTTTTTCTTCTTTTTTTTGATAATGTTCCGTCTTTCTTTTATGGTATAGAAGGTTTTCAAACAAATAATAATATAATAAACAAGAAAGACGGGTATCAAACAGTTCGTGGTAACGAACTCTACAAAACTCTACAAAATTGAATTTTGATATCAATAGCTACATCAAAAGAATCGCATTTTAATGCTGATTTTAAATATATAAGTTTCATCAAGTTTAGTCTTACCCATCAAACGTTACGAGCCTGAGAAAATTTGCCTTATTTAAGAAAATAGGGAGAAACACCCCCTAAAAGTCGTAGGATCTTAACGAAAATGACACCATCAGATTCAGCGTATCAGAGAACCCTACTATAGAAGTTTCAAGCTCCTATCTACAAAAATGTGGAATTTTGTATTTTTTGCCAGAAGACAAATCACGGGTGCGTGTTTATTTGTTTGGTTTTTTTTTGTTTTTTTTCTTTTCCCCGGGGTTATCGTATCGACCAAGTGGTCCTAGAATGTCGCAAGAGGGCTCATTCTAACGGAAATGAAAAGTTCTAGTGCCCTTTTTAAGTGACCAAAAAAATTGGAGGGCATCTAGGCCCCCTCCCACGCTCATTTTTTCCCAAATTCAACAAATCAAAAATTTTGAGATAGCTATTTTGTTCAGCATAGTCGAAAACCATGATAACTATGTCTTTGGGGATGACTTACTCCCCCACAATCCCTAGGGGAGGGGCTGCAAGTTACAAACTTTGACCAGTGTTTACATATAGTAATGGTTATTGGGAAGTGTACAGACGTTTTCAGGGGGATTTTATTTTGTTTGGTGGTGGGGCTGAGGAGAGGGGGCTATGTTGGAGGATCTTTCCGTGAAGGAATCTGTCATGGGGGAAGAAAAATTCAATGAAAAGGGCGCAGGATTCTCTAGCATTACTATAAGAAAACAATGAAAAATAAATATGAAAACGTTTTTTCAAATGAAAGGAAGAAGTAGCATTGAAACTTAAAACGAACAGAGATAATTACGCATATGAGGGGTTCTAAAAATACTTTAGCATAAAGAGCGAGGTATTTAGGAGGAGATAAATACCTTGCTCTTTATGCTAAAGTATTTTTAGTGATTTCAACTATTTATTCTACGGCCTTTCTGATTCAGGGGTCATTCTTAAAGAATTGGGACAAAACTTACGATTTAGTGTAAAGAGCGAGGTATTAACGAGGGTACAAACCTCCTCATATACATAATAAAAATATAAGGTTATGAAAGTTTGTTACGTAAGTTAATTCTTAAGTTACGTGTATTTTTTACTAATAGAAACGTTCATTAAAAATTAAAAGTTCTAGTTGCCTTTTTAAGTAACCGAAAAATTGGAGGGCAACTAGGCCTCCTTCTCTGCCCCTTATTTCTCAAAATCGTCTGATCAAAACTAAGAGAAAGCCATTTAGCCAAAAAAGAATTAATATACAAGTTTCATTTTAATAATTTATGTGCGGAGAGCCAAAACCAAACATGCATTAATTCAAAAAAGTTCAGAAATTAAATGAAAAAAAAACTAATTTTTTTAGCTGAAAGTAAGGAGCGACATTAAAACTTAAAACGAACAGAAATTACTCCGTATATGGTTGTCCGTAGGTTGTCCCCTCCGCAATCCCTCGCTCTTTACGCTGAAGTTTGACTCTTTGCCACAATTCTACTTTTTAAAACAATTAAAAGCCTTAGCGTAAAGAGCGAAGGATTGCGGAGGGGACAACCCATTTCATATACGGAGTAATTTCTGTTCGTTTTGAGTTTTAATGTCGCTCCTTACTTTCAGCTAAAAAAATTAGTTTTTTTTTATTTAATTCAGTAAAGGGAGATTAGATCTATGGCAAAGATGATGAAAACAATTTTCATATTTGTTTAGACATAATATTTTTATTTATAGTTTACTCATTTTGTTGAGTAAGTTTATCGTAATCTATTGGTGCACTAGAATTAAAGAGGAAGTTCCGATCAGTGTTACCAGTTCAAGAAAATTCTAGACATTGTGTGGAACTTTTTTTTGTGGAAAAGAGATACAGGATTTTCCAGAGATATATATATATATATATAATGATTTTTTTTTATATTCTGAATAGACGTAGAGGTGATTTGGGGGGAGGTGAACTCAAAGAAAGAATTTCAATTTCAAAGTTATATGCAACAACGGTCGATATTTCAATATTTACATAAATTTAGTTAAAGAGTATCCTATACTTCCGATTAAAATTAGAAGAAGACACGTAAGATACAGTCTTTAATAATTCAGTCAATAACTTGCGAAAAGCGAAATTTGCCTGAATGCAGAGCACAGTAGTTCTTGTACCATGTCTTCCACTCAAATGCATCAAGCTCACTTTCTTCAGAAGACTTTTCATTTAGAGGAGGCACTGCTATTAGCAGGAGCAGACTCAAATGCGCCAGCTCACAATGAGACACTGCAGCTGCGTGTTTCACAATGGTCAAGACAAGAGGAGATATCTCCAAGCTTCTATCATACATAACAGCAGTGCGAAGGCACTGCTTTGTGTCAGTGCCTTCTCCATGACTACGATTATGTTGCGGCCGGGACTATTCAGTGAGTTTAAAAACATGAAAACTTACCACTGCAACTGTCTTGAGCAGCTAGCAACTGTGACTTGGCTGCAACGCGAATATAGATTAAAGAGCAGAGCCACAATTGGGGTTTCTCTCAGGGAGGGGGGGGGGGGCAAATTTAGACTTTGTCACCCCCTACCGCACCATCAAAACTATAAATATTACAATTTTTGCCCAAAAATATTACAATTTAAGCTTGTTTTGCCGCCCCCTGGATGTGCCGCCCAGGGCACTTACCCCCTCTAGCCCCCCTAGATTTATCCCTGATAAAGAGAGCCAACACCACTTCCATTTTAATGAAATTTAATTCTAAAATGTAAGAATAAGGGTAAAGCTTGTTTATGAAGATAAAAAATTCATGAACAATGAAACAAAAAACATCAATAATTCGTCTCAGTAACAAAAATGACGAGCAGAAAAATACTTAGCGCATTTTTTATTGTTGCTCACTTACTTTATGTTTTCGGGACTTTGATTGACTTTGATGTAAGCTAGTGCCTTATCTTGCTCTTTTTTCCTCTCTATAAGTGGTTGTACATATGCGACTTAGCCTAAGTCTGACGTTGACATTGCCACCCGAAGGGGACAGCATAGACGAACAGAATTATCGAATGCATATTCAGTTCTTTCAGCTATCCTTATATGCAGTTTCATTAAATTCCGCATTCCGCGGACGAAGCATGAAATAGAAGCAGATTTTCAACGGAAGGCACTTGCAATGAATTTTAAGAGGGAATTGGCGAGAATAAGAAATTCGGAGCTAAATACTTTCAATTTACAAAAAGGTAATCACAATTCAAGTCTATTTTCCCTCTCTGAGCACAAATATCCAATAGTGGCAACTCTAGTCTGACTAAGCTCCACTCTTTCTTTTCGGTCCAGTTCAATTCATTGATCGGTCTAGTAAGACCAAAATTTCAGCGTAAATGTGTAAATTATTCATAGATTTAGTGTTTGAAATTGCTAAACAATTTTGTTTCTTGTTTATAATAGGATTCTAAGTCGTCTGACATTTTTTCTCTTAGTTAAAATTTCTAATATTTCCTTAACCATCAGACAACTTCCATTTAGAGGGAACTTTCTCTTTTACTTTGTGAGGGTATTACCAATTTGTCATCCTATCTAAGTCGTCCTATGTCTATGAAGCAGGTACATTTAAAATATGAGCCTTGCAAACAGTTTGCGGTAAAAAAAAAGGATTTAAAAAGAACCAAATATGTGGTGGTGGCAACTTTAGTCTGACTAAGTTCCACTCTTTCTTTCCGGTCTAGTTCAAATCATTGGTTGGTCTAGTAAGACCAAAATTTCAGTGTATATGTTTAATTATTCAGAGATTTAGTGTTTGAAATTGTTTAAAAATTTTGTTTCTTGCTTAGAACAGGATTCTAAGTCGTCTGTCATTTCTTCTCTTAGTTAAAATTTGTAATCTTTCCTCAAGCCTCAGACAACCTTCATTTAGAAGAAACTTTCTCTTTTACTTTGTGAGGGTATTACCTATTTGTCAAGGTCGTCCCATGTCTATGAAGCAGGTACATTTAAAATATGAGCCTTGCAAACAGTCTGCGGTAAAAAAAAAAAAAAAAAAAAAAAAAAAAAAAAAAAAAAAAAAAAAAAAAAAAAAAAAAAAAAAAAAATGCACACACAACTCCTTGTACCTAAAAAAAAATCTAAGAAAAAAAATTTATGAGCTTTTCAAGAAGTTTGTGCTAAAAAACTGCAAGAGTTCAAGTTTTCGTGCTGTAAAATAATAATCGAACCTGTAAAAAATAATCGAACGTGTAAAAAAACCGATTTGATAGTAATATACATTTTAAAAGAATTGTCTTTTATTGTGTTTCTAAACATATAACAGTCATTAAGTTAAAGCTATCTACAATAATTTATGAGCTTGAAAAATTCGCCCCGTTTTCAATATAGGGGGAAAACACTCAAAAAGGGTGAGTAATTTTGATTAAAATTACACCTACAAATTCAGCGTATCTGAGAACTTACTGCAGAAGTTTCAAATTCCTATGTTGGAAAATGTGAAACTCTGCATTTTTGAGGGAGAAATATCACAGATTTGTGTTAATTGATTGTTTGTTGTTGCTTTTTTTATCGTATCGAGTCAGTTGTTCTAGAATCATCTAAGACCACGGCGGTCCTAGAACATCGGAAGAAGGCTCATTCGAACGAAGATTAAAAAATTATAGTGCCTATCTTAAATGGCAAAAAAGATATAACTATAGCCTAGCGGTGTTTTCTGCCATTTTACGGTGCAAAACCAACTTTAAACCCCAAAGAAAGAGAAAAAGCTATCGACAGAAAATTCTGAGAGAACTAATCGATTTAAAATTATCAAAAAGTTATATAAAGAGCTCCACAGTTTCAGTGGCTATACTGTCGCACCATGGCAGATCCAATCCGAAAGATGTAATCAGTCCATACAAAACAAACTGTTAACACAAAAATTTTAATCCAAGGCTTCATTTAAATAGGTCGAGTCATCTAGGGATTCATAAATGTATGGACAATTGTACATGACTGCACATCAGCCATTATGGAGGAGGGTCGGTTTATCCTTGTGCAGGTGGGGGAGGGGGTACTGTGCCTGTTGGTTGTGCAGGTGGGGGGAGTACTGTGCCTGAACCTTCAAAACATGCTTTTTATGCCCAAATTATTCCCTCTGTTATCTTTTTGGTAAAAATAGAAGGATGTACTGAGTAAAGAAAGGAGGGGGGGTATAGATCTGTGTTTGTTTTGCCAAGAATTAAATGGTATTATTTCTAATTTTCTTTTTTATACACAACTTCCAATGTTTTCTTTCTTTCCGGGGAGCCCTTCAGGTAAATTTAGAGAGGAGGAGGGTTGAAACCAATTTCTAGTCTCCTTTCATTGAAGAGAAATTTTTTTTTTGACGAAGTTTATAATATAGATGCTTTGATAATGACAAAGACCACACTGGCTTTCCATAATACAAATACAGAGTAGAAAATAATGAGGACTTTTCCCCAAGACAGTGAACGAACATTTCATTCACTTTCTTGGAGAAAAAAGTCCTCATTATTCTCTTTTCTGTATTTGTATAGATGCTTTGATGTTAGCTCCCCCTCTTATAGATGAGACAAATTGTCCAACATATAATAATGCATTAGTTTGCTTACCAGCACAGATGCTGGAGATGTGGGGGAGAGGGAGGGGTTATGAATGCCTCCTTGAAATTTATCAGGAAGGGGAGAGCGGCAGGTGCTACCAGAAGCTTTGTCTTCACAAAAATTCAAGGGGGAATGTTTCTCATTTTCTTATTTATTGGAAGTACTCCAAATAACCTTATTTCGAAAGCCAAATATAATAAATGAGCTTTTTTTCATCAAAATGTTGTTCAGAAAAAAATTAAACTGCAACTATTAACCTCAACAATAGTTAAATTTGAGAAGCACCATGATTAATCAATATTTTGATACATAATTAACTAATATAATAAACAAAGTATAATTAACATTAAAATCAATTAACAACATATTTAATTTGCCTAGCCTTCTTTGTAAAAAATCTATTGTTTTCTTAAAAAAGTAAATTTCTGAGCTGCGAAATGAAATATCTCATTTGTGAATAAGGAAAAAGTATGAATTTATGATATTCAGAAAAACTTTAAGTTAAATAATAAAGGTTATAGGAGTGTGCGTGGTAATAACAGAGGTATTAGCTTAGTTTCCGTTGGAAATTAAATAGAAAAACAATTTGTTTTTACCTGAAAGTAAAGAGCGACATTAAAACTTAAAATGAACAGAAATCACCCCGTATATAAAAAGCGCTGTCCCCTCCTTAACAAATTTTGTTTTAAAAAGTGGAGTTGCGACAAACTGTCAAACTTTAGCGTAAAGAGGGAGGCGTTGAGTAAGAGACAGCCCATTTCATATACGGAATAGTTTCTGTTCGTTTTAGGTTTTAATGTCACTCCTTATGTTCAGTGAAAAAGACTTGTTTTTTTTAATTAATTTCTGTTCGTTTTTCAACTAATGCAGGTACGAATTTGGCTCACCGTACACGGAAAATTAAAACAAAACTCGCACATTAATTTTGGCAGATTTATTCCGGACATGAAGGGTTGTCCTCTTTTCGATACTCTCTCCTACTCTAATTAAAAGACTCTTCTTTTTTCAGTAGCCACTCCTAAGAAATTGGGACTAACAGTCAAAGTCAAACTTTAGCGTAAAGAGCAAGGTGTTGAGAAGGGGGCAACCCTTCATATATGTAATAATTTCTGTTTGTTTTTTAAATAATGCCAGTAAATCTGGCTCACCCTCTATAAAATATACACCTCCCCCTCACAGAAAAATTCTCCGTAGAAATTTCATCTAACATAAAGTGCACCCCCCCCAAATTCCCTCCAGACAGTACCATCCTCTCTGAAAATCCCCTCCCTCTAAAATTGCTTGCAGACGATTCAGTGTGAAAAATTATCCTTTGTATTTTTTCATTTGAATAAGACTTTAATCTCTAATCTTAACCTCAGAAATGCCCCCTTCTGTGGAGATTATTTCCCAGAAATCAAAACACGCATAAAGTAGCCCCCAGGTAATTCCCCTAGAACAACTCCACATGAAACACTTAGCAAACAGAAAGTAAGACAATTACAACCGGTCAATCTTTTTACTCACTTAAAAAGGCCACTAGAACTTTTAATTTACGTTGGAATGTACCCTCTCCCGATCATCCAAGGCCATTGTTTCAATATCACCCTCCCTGGGGAAAAAAAAATAATAATGAGTACGTATCCGTGATCATTCTTCTGTCAAAAATCATGGAGAATAATGACAGAGAGGTTGAGAAGAATAGAACACGTTCTGCGGATAATAGATTGCTCAACATCGTCCTTTTAAGACGACAATGCCAAACAAAAAATAGGCCACTCCAAATAGGGTTGGAGGTCATAAGAAAGGATTGAAGAAAAATTTAAACTTCCTGTGAAGGTGCAAAGAGAGAGGCTTTAAATAGATTTGGATGGAAGAGCGTACCTACCCGTATTTGTCTCAGATGGCTTGGTGCTGCAGTCAGTTGTTAGTAGTAGTACTACTTTTTTTATTTTATTATTTTGTTTATTTACTATATAATTTATTTGTACTTAAATTTAATCTATTAAATCTACATTGAGTACTTTATTCGTATAATTAAATTTTGTGTTACTAATATTATGAACTAATTAATCAAAAAATTACTAATTCAGGTTTTTTTTTACAGCATTGGAACGACTTCAAGATTCAAATTTTGCAGCTTGAGGACAAATTAAGCCAAAGATGTCACTTTTTATGTTATTACTTATCTACAATTGCATTATGTGTTTAATAGAATTAAAAATTACAGACAAGTTCACCTATTCAAATATTAAGATTGCAAATAACAACTATTTACAACATTTCGAATAATACCACAAATTTGTAACAAATGTTTGCTTGGCTGTAAACTTCAAAATTCATACTAAATTCAAACAAGGTCTGAATTTCAGTGACCAAAGATTAGAAAAAAACAATTCCCTAGCTAAAATTTGTTAATAGTTAGCAAGCCCAAAGTCATAATTATCTTCTCTTTTTAACAACTGCATGCAGCATTGTGACATGAAGCCAACGTAACAAACCCGTTGCAACAAGCAGCAATATAGGTAATATTGTACACAGCTGCTGTCCAGCAGAAAAAAATGCCCAGATAATCAGATAATATCATTTTAAATTACTTTTCGCCTTAACAGGCAACATATTGTTATAAAATTGACCAAGTTAAACATAGGACAACAATTTTAAAGATTCAATAAACTGTAACCGATATCATACCCTATTGGAAACAAAGTGAATCTTTTTTCTTTCCTTTAATTTTCGATTTTATTTACTCCACTTATATTGGCCTAAAACCCCCCTCCCTCCTCTATAAAAGGAAGTCAGTATCCCATGTGTTTCACTCCTCCAATATCTCGGAAATTGCAATTTAAAATTAATGCATTAAACATAAATTACTTTTATGGGAGATGGGAGTTGATGGCTTGTTGAAGGAGCGCTCTCAGCATATCTGGTTGAGCTAGCGGCAAATCCAATCATACTTTTGCTTCATTTGTTGCACCATATGACTATCATTTTACATTCAAAGCTGCAATTGTCAAATAAACTTTTCTATTACATTTTCATAGATAAGAAAAGGGTGTAGGGATCAGTAATCTTACCTCAAGTGCACCACAGGTGTTCTCTGGTTTAAAGAAGGTTTCTAATCCATGTTGGTAAGGTTAGTGAAGGTAATATATTTATTTAATTATGCTCAACTTTAATTAGGTTTCACCTAATCTCTTTTTGCCCGTCCGCCAGTATTTCACCATTTTTCACTTCGTTTTTCGAAAACTAGTAAAGTGTGACTATAGTACTTTTTACATTTTGATAGATAAAAAGGGCTTACGGATCAGTGATCTTACCTAAAGTACCCCAAAGGTATTCTCTAGTCTAAGGAAGGCTTCTAGTTCAAGTTGGTAAGGTGAGTTAAGGTAATACATTTACTTATGCATAATTAACTTCAATTGGGTTCCACCTAACCCTTTTTGCCCGTCCACCAGTATTTCACCATTACACCGTTTTTCAATTTCCATTATTGGTGGCAGTTTTACCAGAGTCTGAATTTATTGCAGTCAATTAAGTGCTTAAATACTAGAGCCTCGAATATGTTTCCTCAGGAAAGGGAAAGAACCTGACCCAAGAATAAGGACATGCTTAGCGAATAATATTTTGCTTTTTTTTCTAAACCTTACCTTTTATAAATTTAATAGCTCAGTGAAGGCTCTTCGCGCCGCATCGTATTGGATAAAATTGCTGAGGATCTGGAAGATGCGGCTAGACGGCATAATAGTAAAAAAAAAAAATAAACACATCCGTGATCTGTCCTCTGGCAAAAAATGCGAAGTTCCATATTTTTGTAGATAGGTGCTTGACATTTCTACAAAAAGGTTCTCTGATGCACTGAATCTGATGGCAGTATTTTCGTTAAGACTGTATGACTTTTAGGGGGTGTTTCTCCCTGTTTTCTAAAATGAGGAAAATTTTCTCAGGCTCGTAACTTTTGATAGGTAGAACTGATCTTGATGAAACTTATATATTTAAAATCAGAATTAAAATGCAATTCTTTTGATGTAACTATTGGTATCAAAATTTCATTTTTTTAGAGTTTAGGTCACTATTGAGCCGGGTCGCTCCTTACTACAGTTTGTTACCACGAACTGTTTGATTTCGTTAGCAATCCTTGTCTGTATTTAAAAAAAAAAACTGTGTAGTAATGTGCGAGGGAACATTTTCTATCATAACTAATGTTAACTAACCAATCATAGAAATTTTATGAAGGGTTTTGGTGTTGGCTAGCACTTGGAGCTGTTTAATTCTCGACGTTAGTTAAATCTCACTGTGACTAAGAATTAACCGATTTAAATTTTTGTTTGCTGTTTTATTTCAGAGATTTCCAGCAGAATAGGGTTGCATTGATAGTCTTAACAAAGAAAGCCTTAGACAAAAATCCAGATGAATTTCGAGTTCGTATGGTAAATTCTCGCGTGTAGGTAAGGAAAAATTGCCTTTTTTTAACACAGGGCTGTTAAGAAAATAACTTGTGTTCAGGAACAGAAACGGAATCCATTGAAGGAAATATTTTGTACATTGGAAATATTAAGGTATAAACTACAATTCGACGTAGTTTCTGCTCTTATCAATTTAAAAAAATGTTAAAAATTACTTCTAAGTGAAATCTAAGGATTTAGGATTAGGACGAGAGGATGCAAAAACATAAAAGGATTGTATAAACATCTCGTTAAGAGATACCGTTATCTAGATACCGTAATCTTATCGACTGAGTGGTCCAATGTCACAATATGTGACAAGTGGTCCAAGTGGTCCAATGTCACAATAGAGCTTACTGTTTCTTACTGTTTTAAAAAGTGGAGAAAGAGTCAAACTATAGCGTAAAGAGCGGGGCGTTGAGGAGGAAAAGCCCCTTTCATATACAGAGCAATTTCTGTACGTTTTAAGTTTTAATGTTGCTCCTTACTTTCATTTAAAAAAAACTTATTTTTTTTATTTAATTACATTAAAGAAGGAACAAAGAAGTGGTGGCTAGCAAGCTAATAAAAGACGATCACGTCCAATACTAAAAAAACAATAACCCTTAAGATATTCATGTTTTTATTCAGCAAAATAAGAATAAAATTGCTTTTCTGAATTTCAAAATGTACTTTATAACTTCATTAATAAGAAAATACTCGGTAGTATTTTCGGTTTTTCATTAAACAAAATCGAAGAAAAAAATTGCCGTCATTATTGAGGGCATTCTGGTTTTATATAAAATCCCCAAATTTATTTCGATAATAGCATTGTCATCTTGAGAGTACTTGAAACAATAATTACCTATTCTGAACTTGTTATAAATGGCTATTTTTCTCGTTAAACAGTTTCTTTAGGAGTATATATTTAAATTTCCGGTTACTAAGGATTTTTCTACCTTTTGGGGCCCCAAAATGCTCACTACAGTCACCTATGGGAGGAGCTTAGGAAAAAAGTCCTTTTTTCATGTTTTCATTCAGCAAAATAATAATAAAAATATTATACGATTCGTATCAACTCTCTGCCTTTCAATGCGTGGGATTGAACCTTCGAACCTTCACTTAGAAAGGGCGGCCTTGTCCAGTACGCTATCACAAGATATTAATAACAAAACTTTTTCTATAACTACATAAAATTACTTTCTTTAGTAAAACTTTAATTGCTAATGTACATAGTTTAACTAGGATGAAAATAAATGCATAACGTGATGCCTTTTTTATCCTATTTCTTAATTTAATATTTTCTTTTGGAGGAAATTAAATTTTGTCTCTCGAATTGGGCCCCAAACAGTAAAAAAAAAATTCTTGGTAACCCTTTAAAAATGTGCTCCTAAAGAAACCGTTTAGCGAGAAAAATAGCCATTAATAGTAAATTCAGAATTGGTAATTATTATATCAAGAACTCTCATATTGCAATGATAATATGGAAACAAATTTGCTTAAATTTTTTCATTCAGCAAAATAAAAATAAAAATTTACTTTCCTGAATTTCAAATGAACTTCGTATTTTCATTAAAAAGAAAAGCCGAGGTAGCATTTTCGGTTTTTCATTGAGCAAAATCCAAAAAACAACAAAACTGACGTCATTATTGAGGGGGTTCTGGTTCTTTAAAATTTCTGCAAATTTGTTTCCATAATAGTATTGCAATATTGAGATACTTTAAATAATAATTACTAATTCTGAATTGGTTATATATGGCATTTTTCTCGCTAAACAGTTTTTTTAGGAATATATTTTTGAATTTCAGATTACTATGAATTGTTTAACCTTTTGGGACCCCCATAATGTTCAATACAATCACCTACAGGAGGAGGAAAGGAAAAAAGTCGAGTTACGAGTTACTAAGAAATTTTTTTAAAAAAGTATCGGTAGCTAGCAAGCTAGTTAGAGACGATCACGTCCAATACTACAAAACAATAGCCTATAAGATTGCATTGGTAGCTAGCGGCCAAGTAAGAGACGATCCCATCTAATCCTAAGAAAGATGATGCCTTTTTTATACTTTTTCGTAGTTTAATATATTGATTTTGGAAAAAATAAAATTTTGAGTCTTTAATGGGGCCCCAAAAGGTGTCAAATGCAAACCCACAAACAAACAAACATGCATATATACAACTTATTTTTATATATATAGATACAGTTTCTTCTTTAGTTTTTTTTTCTTTTTTAGTTTTTTCTTTTTTTTCAGTTTCTTCTTTTTATTGATTTGTTTTCTTCAATTTGTCAATCTTCATTCTATCATTGACACTTGGAAAAATCTTTACGTGCCAAGCATGCTAAACCTCCAACAATTTATATTAAACCTCAATATTTGGGGGTATCTGTTTTAAAGTTTTCGAATTACTTTAATCTATTGTCAAAATATATTGAAATATTTGTGCAATTCCCATTTTTTTAGTTTTTTCTTTTTTTTAGTTTTTTTGCTTTTTTTAGTTTTTTTTCTTTTTAGTTTTTTATCTTTTTTATTTTTTTACGTTTTTTCTTTTTTTCTTTTTTTAATTTTAATTTTTTTTACTTTTTTTTTTTTTTTTTTTTTTTAGTTTTTTACCATTTTCCTTTTTTCGAATTACTTTAATCTATTGTCAAAATATTTCGAAATATTTATGCAATTTCTAGTTTTTACATTCTAGTTTGTTTTCTTTTATATATATAGAAGATATAATCTGGCGTAACAGACAAAGTGTAACAGACATAACAGACAGACAACTTATTTTTATGTATATAGATTTGTGTAAATTTTTTTCCATAATAGTGTTGCAATGTTGAGAGTACATAAAATAATAATTACAAATTCTGAATTGGTTATAAATGGCATTTTTCTCGCTAAACAGTTTCTTTGAGAATTTATTTTTAAATTTCGGATTACTGAGAATGTTTTTACCTTTTGGGACCCCAAAATGTTAAACACAATCACCTATGAGAGGTGCAAAGGAAAAAAGTTAATTTTTTCATGTTTCCATTCAGCAAAATAAAAATAAAAATTTTCTATCCTGAATTTCAAAATGTACTTCGTATCTTCATTAAAAGAAAAAACTCAATAGTATTTTCGGTTTCTCATTGAAAAAAATCATAAAAATTGATGTCATTATTGAAGGGATTTTGGTTCACTAGAATTTCAGCAAATTTGTTTCCATATTATCATTGCAATATGAGAGTTCTTGATATAATAATTACCAATTCTGAATTTACTATTAATGGCTATTTTTCTCGCTAAACGGTTTCTTTAGGAACATATTTTTAAATTCTGGGTTACCAAGAATTTTTTTTTTACTGTTTGGGGCCCAATTCGAGAGACAAAATTTAATTTCCTCCAAAAGAAATTATTAAATTAAGAAATAGGATAAAAAAGGCATCATGTTATGCATTTATTTTCATCCTAGTTAAACTATGTATATTAGCCATTAAAGTTTTACTAAAGAAAAGTAATTTTATGTAGTTATAGAAAATTTTTTGTTATCGATACCTTGCGATAGCGTACTGGACAAGACCTCCCTTTCTAAATCAAGGTTTGCAGGTTCAATCCCACGCATTGTAAGGCACTGTATTCAATTTCTACTTTTTACATTCTAGTTTGTTTTCTTTTACCTTTTGGGGCCCCAAAATGTTCAACACAATCACCTATGAGAGGAGCAAAGGAAAAAAGTTAATTTTTTCATGTTTCCATTCAGCAAAATAAAAATACACATTTTCTATCCTGAATTTCAAAATGTACTTCGTATCTTCATGAAAAGAAAAAACTCAATAGTATTTTTGGTTTCTCATTGAAAAAAATCATAAAAATTGATGTCATTATTGACATTAGCCATTAAAGTTTTACTAAAGAAAGTAATTTTATGTAGTTATAGAAAAATTTTTGTTATAGATACCTTGCGATAGCGTACTGGACAAGACCTGCCTTTCCAAGTGAAGGTTCGCAGGTTCAATCCCACGCATTGTAAGGCGTGGATCTTTAATTTAAATTGTACTTCGTATCTTCATTAAAAGAAAAAACTCAATAGTATTTTTTCGGTTTTTCATTGAAAAAAATCATAAAAATTGATGTCATTATTACCAATTCTGAATTTAATATTAATGGCTATTTTTCTCGCTAAACGGTTTCTTTAGGAACATATTTTTAAATTTTGGGTTACCAAGAATTTTTTTTTTTTACTGTTTGGGGCCCAATCCGAGAGACAAAATTTAATTCACTCCAAAATAAATTATTAAATTAAGAAATAGGATAAAAAGGCATCATGTTATGCATTTATTTTCATCCTAGTTAAACTATATACATTAGCCATTAAAGTTTTACTAAAGAAAGTAATTTTATGTAGTTATAGAAAAATTTTTGTTATAGATACCTTGCGATAGCGCACTGGACAAGGCCTCCCTTTTTAAGTGAAGGTTCGCAGGTTCAATCCCATGTATTGTAAAGCAATTAAGTGCACTTGAAATAACTAACTTGAAAAACATTTTTTTTTTTAGTTGATATGAGCAGAAACTACGTCAAATTGTAGATTATACCTTTATATTTCCAATGAACAAAATATTTCCTTCAATGGATTTCGTTTCTGTTCCTGAACACAAGTTATTTTCTTAACAGCCCTATGTTAAAAAAAGACGAACTCGAAATTCATCTGGATTTCTGTCTAAGGCTTTCTTTGTTAAGACTTTCAATGCACGCCTATTCTGCTGGAAATCTCTGAAATAAAACAGCAAACAAAAAATTAAAATTTGTTAATTCTTAGTCACAGTGAGATTTAACTAACGTCGAGAATTAAACAGCTCCGAGTGGTAGCCAACACCAAAACCCTTCATAAGATTTCAATGATTGGTTAGTTAACATTAGTTATGATAGAAAATGTTCCCTCGCACATTCCTACACAGTTTTTTTTTTTAATACAGACAAGGATTGTTAACAAAATCAAATAGTTCGTGGTAACGAACTGTAGTAAGAAGCGACCCGGCTCAATAGTGACCGAAGCTCTAAAAAATGAAATTTTGATACCAATAGTTACATAAAAGAATCAAATTTTGATTCTGATTTTAAATATATAAGTTTCATCAAGATCAGTTCTACCTATCAAAAGTTACGAGCCTGAGAAAATTTCCCTCATTTTAGAAAACAGGGGGAAACACCCCCTAAAAGTCATAAAATCTTAACGAAAATCACGCCATCAGATTCAGTGTATCAGAGAACCTTTTTGTAGAAATGTTAAGCACCTATCTACAAAAATATGGAACTTCGCATTTTTTTTTGCCAGAGGACAGATCACGGATGCATGTTTATTTATTTATTTTTTTTTGTTCTTGTTTTTTTCCCCAGGGGTGATCGCATCGACTGATTGGTCCTAGAAGGGTGATTGGTCCTGATTGGTCCTTTCGTGAGAGTGCTCATTCTAATAGAAATGAAAAGCTCTAGGGCCCCTCCCGCGCTCTTTTTTTCCCAAAAGTCACCGGATCAAAATTCTGAGATAGTCATGTTATTTACCATAGTCGAAAAACCTAATAACTATGTCATTAGGGATGACTTACTCCCCTGCAGTCCCCGTGGGAGGGGCTGCAAGTTACAAACTTTGACTCGTGTTTACATATAGTAATGGTTTACTGGGAAGTGTACAGACGTTTTCAGGGGGATTTTTTTGGTTTAGGGAGAGAGTTAAGGGGGATGGGTTACGTGGGAGAATATTTCCATGGAGGAAATTTTCACGGGGGAAGAGAATTTATAATATGATATAATACGCAATGAAAAAATAAATATGAAAAGTTTTTTTTTCTGAAAGTAAGGACCAGCACTAAAATTTAAAACGAACAAAATTATTACGTATATGAGGGGTTTGCCTCCTCGTTATACCTCACTCTTTACGCTAAAGTATTTTAGTTATTTCAAGTATTTATTCTACGGCCTTTGTGATTGAGAGGTTATTCTTGAGGAATTGGAGCATTTAAGCTTTAGTGTAAAGAGCAAGGTATCGACGAGGGTTGGACCCCCTCATATACGCAATAAAAACATACGAATATAGAAGTTCGTTACGTAAGTTAATTATAAGTTACTTATAATTTTTACCAATGAAAACGTTGGTAAAAAATTAAAAGTTCTAGTTGCCTTTTTAAGTAATCAAAACATGGAGGGGAACTAGGCCTTCTCCAGCACTCCTTTTTTCTCAAAGTCTTCCAATTAGTTGAAATTAATTAATATACAAATTTTTTTTTAATTATTTATGTGCGGAGAGCCAAGATCAAAACATGCATTAATTCAAAAATAAGTAAAAAAAAGAAAATGCCCTGGAATAATTTATGCTTCTAAGCAAAGAGCATGGGTGACTTAAAAGAATATAATATGAAAAAAAATTCGTTTTCTTAAAGAGTTAAAGAGGCTGCGTCCCAAAGTCGAACCTTAAAACGTACAGGAATTAGGCTGCCGCCCCCCAAATCCTCCGCTTTTAAAGACTCTTTCGTACAGGTTTTTTGTTGTGGGGGGACTTCATTGTTACTAATTACTAGTTTTGGCGCAATGGTTCTCCTGTCCTCTTGTGTTTAACGTTTTTCGAAGTTATTCCATTATTCATTCATTTCAATTTTTTGTTAATTAAAAGAGGGCCTTTCCGAAGCCAAGAGCGGGGGCTGCAGCCCCCCACAACAAAAAATATCGGATCGAGTTTAAATTTCGCGGATAAGCTCCTGTGCCCTAGGGGACCTTAACTTTTGAATTTCAGCCCGATCGGACAACGTTAAAAGGGGGCTGGGGTTGACGGGTCGAAACTTTTGGCCAGGTTTTTCCCATGAAGGAAAAGTCGAAGGGGGATGAAATTTGACAAGTTTCTTAGTTGGAGCTCGGGCTACGAAATGCATCCCTCCCCATCCCTCTGCGACCACTGGAACCGAAGATCGCTTAACATTGTCGTGGTTCGCCTCTTTAAAGAGGCACGAGTGTGCCTCCTTGAAAACCGGCGATACTGTATTCAATAAAATAAAAAACAAGCTTTTTTAAATAAAAGTAAGGAGCAACATTAAATCTTAAAACGAACAGAAATTACTCCGTATATAAAAGGGGCTTTTCCTCCTCAACTCCCTGCTCTTAACGCTAAAGTTTCTTACTGTTTTAAATAGCAGAGTTTAGAGAAAGAGTCAAACTTTAGCGTAAAGGACGGGCCGTAGAGGAGGAAAAGCCCATTTCATATACGGAGTAATTTCTGTTCGTTTTAAGTCTTAATGTTGCCCCTTACTTTCATTCCAAAAAAAACTTGTTCTTTTTATTTAATTCTGTTATAGATCGGCTTTTACTAAGCTAAATCAATTTAACAATAGCTCAACTTCGTTGAACAATTGAAGGGGGTCCAAATGTTCTTTTTTGCGTGTTTTCATTAGAAGAAATTGAAAAAACTGACTCTCTTAAACTTTGAACATATTTACCCCCTCTTATTTTTGTGAGTTTTCGGTGCCACTGTAAAAGAGCCGGTTTGAAAATTAATGTTGAAGATGTGGTTTTGGTTACCAAGAAAATTGATTCAGTGGATTATCTTCACTTATATGGGTACATTAGAAGAAAGGAAATAGATTTAATGAAGATAAAAAAAATTAGAATAGTCAAAATCCAGGATATTTTTGGCAGTTTAAAAAGAAGGTTAAAAAAGAAAGAAAAGGAAGACAAGCTTCAAAATTAAGAGTGGGCAAGGGAAATGGAAATGGAAAGGGAATCCACAGCAATAACAATTGTCTAGCACAGTTTTAAATGTATAGAATACAAAAAGATGATGAATATATATGATATTTTTAACATATAAATTGTTCAAGGATAATCTAGTTTAATCAACTTCGATCAACTTTAATCAACTTGAACAACTTCGAAGCTACAACGACCACGTCAGCCACCTTCGAAGCCACAAGGACCCTAATGTTTGGAGTTCTAATACTTTCTGCTGAAGAAGAATTTCATCTCAAAGATTAAGTTATACATAAAACGGTGGTTGGACTATATTTTTTACAATAATTATTCAAGAAAAGCTAAGGTCACGTTCTGGGGATGAATAATGATTTCTTGCCAAATATTGCTTATGGCACTCCAACTGGGGCAAAACTAAAAATCATAACGTATTCAAATGAGATAGGAAGAGGCCATAAAAAAAGATAAAAAATTAGTTCAAACCTTCCTGGAAACTAGTAAAACGTACTCTTTATAGAGCAGGATGAACCGAAAATGTGGGTAGCAGTATTGATCTCAGGCAACTTTTGGTGGGATGAGTTGTTAGGGATAGTAGTCTGTTCAATATACTCTTCAGAATATATGATTATATATTATGATAATGTTTGTAGAAGTACATCTGGTAAACAAACCAAGTACTACTACTAACAACTCACTACAGCACAAAGCTGCATGAGGCCACTAGAGCTATTCACACTCCTCCTCCATCCCAATCTATTTAAAGCCTACCCATTTTCACCATTCCAAAAAGCCCCTATTTCCCTTAAACCTTTCCTTACAACATTCTCCCACCCCATTTGGGGGCAACCTGCTTTTATTTTGGCCCTAGACAGTTTGTCAAGAAGGATAAGCGTTGGCAATATATCAACGTTCCTCTGCAAGATGTGTCCTAGCAATATTATACTTTCTCTCATCATAGCCATAGAAACTGGAATCAAACCCAATTGTTGGTACAGCCTACTTCCGTGACTCCCGAGTTAGGGCAAAATCCAAAATTTTGGTGGGTCATGGACAGAACGTGTATTCTTTGGCTGACTTTACTTTAGAGCCTTAATTTAAAAAAAAGCCTGCTTTCATGTGGATCACGTCACATTCAAATGCATCTAAAGAGCAAAAAAAAAACATTATAGTGTTGCAATGACGTTATACATTATATAAAAAGGGTATACATATAAATGAACCCTTGTAAAAGAGCTTCCATCCAACTGGACACCCGTTAACTGAACTCTATTTGGAAGGACTGTCGTACAATTGAACCCCCGTTTAACTAAGTCTCATGCAACTGAACCCTTGCTTGACTGAGCCCCCGTGCAACTCAACCCTGTTTACATTGCACAAAAGAGGCGTGTGCGTAACTGAGCCCACATAACAGAGTTTCCATGCAACTCAGCCTTATCTGACAAAACTGATATTCGACTGAACCCCCGTTTAAATCAATCCTCTTTTGACTTAACCCTTATGTAACAAACGCACATTTAAATTAAGCCTTCTTGACTGAACTCAACCCAAGGTTTAATAATAAGTTTGAACTAATACTGATTAGAAGTTCAAAATATGCTTCTTTTGTTACGGTTCGTTAAGAGTTTCTAACTTATATTACCAATTTGGGCAAGCTAAACTAATTTGGACCAAAGACAAAGAATCGGCAGAGCCGTGATTGCAACTAATTTCTGTCATTAACAACCAATTACAACGCTTCTCTGTCAGGATTCTGCTTGCACATTTCTTTTAGTCCGTGGCAGAGTTAAAAATTACCCCATTCAAGTAGGACCTCATCGATTTTCAGTCTAAATACCAGATTTTTATACCTTTCCTGGTAGTTGGTAAATTAAACTCATTATTTTTTTCTTCAGGGTGTGAATAGGGAGGAGAGAGTATCAAGCACTTTTTTGTAATTTCCAAGAATTTATTTCGTAATTAATTTGCTGAAAAGAAAATAAACATATTCTATCATTGACGTATCAGCTTTGAATTCTGATGATTTTTTTATTTAAAAGGTTAAAATAGAATAAGCTATAGATGAAATTAAAGCTTTCCGGGTTAAGGTAAAGGTAAATATACACAGGTCAAGAGACCTTATGTAATGAAAACCAGATGGGTCTTTTCATGGACTTGTCCATTGAAACATCACTTCATCCAACATCCAAGATGCCAAACCGTACCAGAAGTAACGTTATACTCAAGCCAAATGACAGTCACATTAGTTCCATATGAAAAATTGGGTTAAAGAGTTCTGTTCACCACGTACCAACTATTACTTTAGAATGTAATTAGTTATTTATAGCTGTTTACTATAAATAGTTTGAACAGTTGCTCTTCTATAGGTTAGAAATTATAATCCGCTAAACGTTGGAAGTTTTTCATAGAAATTCTGTAGACGGCGCAAAGAATACTGAATAATATTCCTTAAACCCCTACATGCCTTAGAAGTCTTGTGGTTCAAGCATATACTATGTTATATGACCGCAAAAACCAGTAGCTTTTCCCATGATCATCGTTCATGGGTAAAAGATTGGAAACATTTAAAGCTTTTTCTCTTTTGCTAGCCAGCTTGGTTATAAAAAAATCTCTTTTTATGTAAGGATTTTTTTCAGCATTTTCTTCCTGTCATTCCTTTAAAGCCGTCCTGGCCGAGTGGGTTGGTACGCTGGATTCAGGATTCTTTGTCTGAGAGGACGTGGGTTCGAATCCCAGTGTACACAATTCTTCAGTATGGGACGGGGGTCAATGGCGTGACTCTGTAAGCTTAGCCAGAGTCAACCCAGCTCTAATGGGTACCTGGATAAATCTGGAGAAGGGAAACAGGAAGGGTGTGCGAAAGCACAGGATGGGTGGCCCTCAACCCGCCATTGTATTTCCTGGCTGAAGGGCCAAGAAATGGAGATCAGCACTGCCGGTAGGGAATGTAAAGTCTAACGCCGTATTCTTATTCCTTTAAAGAAACCATTCATGTCTACAAAATATTTTACAAGCGAACTCAAACAGGTTCAGTAATGATATGACGCAAACCGGGAAAAAAAATTTGGATACAGAAATTACACGGCTGTTAAATTCTAGTTTGAAGAGAGTTATGAGAGGAATTTCAATTTCTAAAAGAATGAGAATCTGCAAGCTAAGAAAAACTTGACAACAGACTGGGCAGAGCCATACAGGTGATATTTATGAACCGAACCTTAAAAGATAAGTAAACCACTAAGCTAAGTGTTTAGCTTAGTAAAAAAAAAACCTAAATAAAGCCCAAACAGCAGATTGAAGACCGTAAAAAACTCAATTTGAAATTAAAAAAAATGGTAATCAAAATCATCAGAACTAAAAAAAAGGCGTAAATAGGGTGAAATTATTTATAAGGAGAATATAACATTATCAATAGGATTCCGTTTTCTCCCTAGGTATTCCATAGATTCTCTGCGTTTTTTGCCCGCAGACAATCACCTAATTCAGTGGATCAACAAAATAATTCATAGAATCGGAAACACGACGTTAAACTCAAAGAAGATTAATTACCTACCTGCTAATTAAATGCCGATAAAATCAAGGCGTATGTGAAGTTGTGACTCCCTTAGAAAATAATTCCATATTCTATGTTAGGAATGGAGAGTGAAGGTATTCCATGGATAGAGAATAATTTTGGTGGTCTTAGAGTTTGGCACTGGACATGCCTAATTTTGTTAGGTCTCTTGGGAGTTAGTAAGTCTTTTAACTAACTACTTGCTATAGGTATAAATAGATAGATAGATAAGTGTATTTTAAAGTCAAATATACAGCCATGAACACAGTGACCTAAAATAAGCGAAAGACACAAATAACATAAACTTTGATCAGCGATCATCATAAAACGCTTAAATGAAATATGCATTAACCTAATACTAGCATTGAATGCTTGAAAAGAACGCTTACCACTCGGAAAGAGTCATAAATAAAACATTACATTTATATTATACTGAGATTTTTTATAATTATTTATTTATTATTTTTTTTTTTATTTAACAAAATTTCTAGATTCTTTGCTAATCTACAAATAAACTGAGGAGACATACTGTTTAAGACACCTTGAAGTATCAACTTATTATTTCCAGATATCCCTTTCCTTATTGTAGAGAGCCCCTGGCACCAGCTTAAGCAATGCACTAAATAATCCTCTTTAGCTCTGCAAAGCATATATAGGAATATGCAATTGTTTTGGTTCGCCACATTGATTGTGCGCAATGCGTAGCTAGGTACGGTACACAGCCATTCATGGTCTCACACGCTATCATAGATATTTACATTAACTGTATTCTGTATTTTGATAAGATAAGATAATATTTATCTTCAAAAGACTATCACAAGCTCTATAGAGCCGAATTTGCTTTATATATCAGTAAAAGCTAAGAAAAAAAAATTCAAAACAGTACATTAAGTCAAAAACTTAAATTTAAAAGGAATTAAAAAAGCAAAATCATCAAAGATAAAGGGCAAATCACTGAACTTAACAATTAAATTACAAAAACATTACAGTAAATCAAAAAAGAATAAAAACGGCAATAGAGGAAAAGGGGAATTTGGCAAGTACATAATCACGAATTATTATTAAGGTGTTCCAGAATAAAGGGTATAAAACTTTTACGAAACCTTTCTGTAACAGCATGGATCGGAGAGTAAGTTGGGATTGCTAAGGAGGCTGACCCGGGGAGTCGGAGTCTAATGGGATTGTGAAAATCAGGGAGTAAGTCCTCAGTACGGGGATTGGAAATGACTGATTTAGCGAAAAGCAGGCAAATTTTTTCCCTCCTTTCTTTTAAGGTGGTAATGCGTGCAGCTTTAAGGAGGAAGGAGTATGGAATTTTGCCTTTTTTGTAAATGATCCTTAGCGAACGCTTTTGGACCGACTCGATTTTGTCACTAAGTTCATTTGAAAGTTGCGAATGCCAGACCGGACATGCATATTCCAATAACGGCCTGATAAAGGATAAGTAAACACGGGGGGAATGTATCTTAGGACAATTAAATTTGTTTAGCAGCTTAAAAATGGATAGTGAAACATTTGCTTGTTTAACAATGTTGGAAACACACCAAGAAGCTTAACATGTTTCACTAGCATTTCGCGTGGGATCGGGTCGCAAAAAGCAGGAGTAGATTTCAAGAAGTTGATTGTCATTATCTGTGATTTAGTGGGATTTACTGTCATATTTAGATGTTTAGATTCATCCGAACATTGGGTTAGGATTTCAACGGGGTCACTTTTAATATTCCTATGACATACTTCAAGGATCGACAGGTCATCCACATATATCCATCTTTGGGGGAATTCTTTGCCAATTTCGTTAATCATGACAAGAAATAATAATGGTCCCAATAAGGTTCCTTGAGGTATTCCACAGTACCTAGGGAGGGGGTAAGAGAAGGTATTTTTGTATTTTACAACTTGTGATCTTTCTGAAAGGAACGATATAACAATATTTACTAAAAGTGGGTCAATTTCAAAGTTATAATGTAGTAAACGAATTAGGATAGTGTGGTCAACTAAGTCAAACGCTTTTTGGAAATTGACTAAAACCAGGTTTAGCCAAACATTTGGTTTCTCTAGTTCACTTAGGATCGTGTGAATCAAGTGTACAAGGTAATGGGTGGTGGAGGTTTTTCTTAAATTACCAAACTGTCGGATGTCAATGCGTGGTATAATTTTAATTTTAAGCCAGTCACAAAGGAACCCTTCGTAAAGCTTAGAAAAAACTGGAGTGAGTGTAATAGGATGCATTTTGGTTATAGTCAGACTTGAAGATTTCTTTGGGATGGGTGTTATAAAACCTAGTTTCCAGCAACTTGGGAATTTACCAGATTTTGTAATTTGGTTAAAGATATCAGATAAAGGTCCAGCAATTGTGTCTGAAAAAGCTTTAATCAAGTCAATTGGGATATTTAATGGGCAAGTACTTGATTTTTTGAGCTTTCGGATTTTATTTATAACATCAGAGGGAGAAATTTGGGGGAAAGAGGTGGAGGGAGGAATAGTTTGACCTGAGCCAGTGAAAGGGGGGAGACTTTGTACTATGGACGCAAGATGCAGGTTCAAATAGTTGACTATCTTGTAAGGAGGCTCAGGGAGATGAAAATTAACTTCAACAGGGTTTTTTCCGCAAATCTTTTTTTGTCGGTGTTTAGTTTTTTCTTCTTTTTTTTGATAATGTTCCGTCTTTCTTTTCTTGTATAGAAGGTTTTCAAACAAATAATAATATAATAAACAAGAAAGACGGGTATCAAACAGTTCGTGGTAACGAACTGTAGTAAGGAGCGACCCGGCTCAAAAGTAACCAAAACTCTAAAAAATTGAATTTTGATATCAATAGCTACTTCAAAAGAATCGCATTTTAATGCTGATTTTAAATATATAAGTTTCATCAAGTTTAGTCTTACCCATCAAACGTTACAAGCCTGAGAAAATTTGCCTTATTTAAGAAAATAGGGAGAAACACCCCCTAAAAGTCGAAAATGACACCATCAGATTCAGCGTATCAGAGAACCCTACTATAAAAGTTTCAAGCTCCTATCTACAAAAATGTGGAATTTTGTATTTTTTGCCAGAAGACAAATCACGGGTGCGTGTTTATTTGTTTGGTTTTTTTTTGTTTTTTTTCTTTTCCCCGGGGTTATCGTATCGACCAAGTGGTCCTAGAATGTCGCAAGAGGGCTCATTCTAACGGAAATGAAAAGTTCTAGTGCCCTTTTTAAGTGACCAAAAAAATTGGAGGGCATCTAGGCCCCCTCCCACGCTCATTTTTTTCCCAAATTCAACAAATCAAAATTTTGAGATAGCTATTTTGTTCAGCATAGTCGAAAACCATGATAACTATGTCTTTGGGGATGACTTACTCCCCCACAATCCCTAGGGGAGGGGCTGTAAGTTACAAACTTTGACCAGTGTTTACATATAGTAATGGTTATTGGGAAGTGTACAGACGTTTTCAGGGGGATTTTATGTTGTTTGGGGGTGGGGCTGAGGAGAGGGGGCTATGTTGGAGGATCTTTCCTTGAAGGAATCTGTCATGGAGGAAGAAAAATTCAATGAAAAGGGCGCAGGATTCTCTAGCATTACTATAAGAAAACAATGAAAAATAAATATGAAAACGTTTTTTCAAATGAAAGGAAGAAGTAGCATTGAAACTTAAAACGAACAGAGATAATTACGCATATGAGGGGTTCTAAAAATACTTTAGCATAAAGAGCGAGGTATTTAGGAGGAGATAAATACCTTGCTCTTTATGCTAAAGTATTTTTAGTGATTTCAACTATTTATTCTACGACCGTTCTGATTCAGGGGTCATTCTTAAAGAATTGGGACAAAACTTACGATTTAGTGTAAAGAGCGAGGTATTAATGAGGGTACAAACCCCCTCGTATACATAATAAAAATATAAGGTTATGAAAGTTTGTTACGCAAGTTAATTCTTAAGTTACGTGTATTTTTTACTAATAGAAACGTTCATTAAAAATTAAAAGTTCTAGTTGCCTTTTTAAGTAACCGAAAAATTGGAGGGTAACCAGGCCTCCTTCTCTGCCCCTTATTTCTCAAAATCGTCTGATCAAAACTAAGAGAAAGCCATTTAGCCAAAAAAGAATTAATATACAAGTTTCATTTTAATAATTTATGTGCGGAGAGCCAAAACCAAACATGCATTAATTCAAAAAAGTTCAGAAATTAAATGAAAAAAAACTAATTTTTTTAGCTGAAAGTAAGGAGCGACATTAAAACTTAAAACGAACAGAAATTACTCCGTATATGGTTGTCCGTAGGTTGTCCCCTCCGCAATCCCTCGCTCTTTACGCTGAAGTTTGACTCTTTGCCACAATTCTACTTTTTAAAACAATTAAAAGCCTTAGCGTAAAGAGCGAGGGATTGCGGAGGGGACAACCCATTTCATATACGGAGTAATTTCTGTTCGTTTTAAGTTTTACTGTCGCTCCTTACTTTCAGCTAAAAAAATTCGTTATTTTTTATTTAATTCAGTAAAGGGAGATTAGATCTATGGCAAAGATGATGAAAACAATTTTCATATTTGTTTAGACATAATATTTTTATTTATAGTTCACTCATTTTGTTGAGTAAGTTTATCGTAATCTATTGGTGCACTAGAATTAAAGAGGAAGTTCCGATCAGTGTTACCACTTCAAGAAAATTCTAGACATTGTGTGGAACTTTTTTTTGTGGAAAAGAGATACAGGATTTTCCAGAGATAATTGATATATATATAATGATTTTTTTTTATATTCTGAATAGACGTAGAGGTGATTTGGGGGGAGGTGAACTCAAAGAAAGAATTTCAATTTCAAAGTTATATGCAACAACGGTCGATATTTCAATATTTACATAAATTTAGTTAAAGAGTATCCTATACTTCCGATTAAAATTAGAAGAAGACACGTAAGATACAGTCTTTAATAATTCAGTCAATAACTTGCAAAAAGCGAAATTTGCCTGAATGCAGAGCACAGTAAGTCTTCTACCATGTCTTCCACTCAAATGCATCAAGCTCACTTTCTTCAGAAGACATTTTATTTAGAGGAGGCACTGCTATTAGCAGGAGCAGAAACTCAAAGGCGCCAGCTCACAATGAGACACTGCAGCTGCGTGTATCACAATGGTCAGGACAAGAGGAGATGTCCCCAAGCTTCTATCAATGTTGTGGCCGAGACTATTCAGTGAGTTTAAAAACATGAAAACTTATCACTGCAACTGTCTTGAGCAGCTAGCAATTGTGACTTGACTGCAATGCGAATATAGACTAAAGAGCAGAGCCACAATTAGGTTTTCTCTCAAGTGGGAGGGGGGCGGGCAAATTTAGACTTTGTCACCCCCTGCCGCACCATCAAAACTGTAAATATCACAATTTTTGCCCAAAAATATTACAATTTATGCTTGTTTTGCCACCCCCTGGATGTGCCGCCCGGGGCACTTGCCCCCTCTAGCCCCCCTAGATCTAACCCTGATAAAGAGAGCCAACACCACTTCTGTACACTTGTGAATCAAGTGTACAAGGTAATGGGTGGTGAAGGTTTTTCTTAAATTACCAAACTGTCGGATGTCAATGCGTGGTATAATTTTAATTTTAAGCCAGTGACAAAGGAACCCTTCGTAAAGCTTAGAAAAAACTGGAGTGAGTGTAATAGGATGCATGTTGGTTATAGTCAGACTGGAAGATTTCTTTGGGATGGGTGTTATAAAACCTAGTTTCCAGCAACTTGGGAATTTACCAGATTTTGTAATTTGGTTGAAAATATCAGATAAAGGTCCAGCAATTGTGTCTGAAAAGGCTTTATTCAAGTCAATTGGGATATTTAATGGGCAAGTACTTGATTTTTTGAGCTTTCGGATTTTATTTATAACATCAGAGGAAGAAATTTGGGGGAAAGAAGTGGAGGGAGGAATAGTTTGACCTGAGCCAGTGAAAGGGGGGAGACTTTGTACTATGGACGCAAGATGCAGGTTCAAATCGTTGGCTATCTTGTAAGGAGGCTCAGGGAGATGAAAATTAACTTCAACAGGGTTTTTTCCGCAAATCTTGTTTTATTTGTGTTTAGTTTTTTCTTCTTTTTTTTGATAATGTTCCGTCTTTCTTTTCTTGTATAGAAGGTTTTCAAACAAATAATAATAATAATAAACAAGAAAGACGGGTATCAAACAGTTCGTGGTAACGAACTGTAGTAAGGAGCGACCCGGCTCAATAGTAACCAAAACTATAAAAAATTGAATTTTGATATCAATAGCTACATCAAAAGAATCGCATTTTAATGCTGATTTTAAATATATAAGTTTCATCAAGTTTAGTCTTACCCATCAAAAGTTACGAGCCTGAGAAAATTTGCCTTATTTAAGAAAATAGGGAGAAACACCCCCTAAAAGTCGTAGGATCTTAACGAAAATGACACCATCAGATTCAGCGTATCAGAGAACCCTACTATAGAAGTTTCAAGCTCCTATCTACAAAAATGTGGAATTTTGTATTTTTTGCCAGAAGACAAATCACGGGTGCGTGTTTATTTGTTTGTTTGTTTGTTTTTTTTCTTTTCCCCAGGGGTCATCGTATCGACCAAGTGGTCCTAGAATGTCGCAAGAGGGCTCATTATAACGGAAATGAAAAGTTCTAGTGCCCTTTTTAAGTGACCAAAAAAATTGGAGGGCATCTAGGCCCCCTCCCACGCTCATTTTTTCCCAAAGTCAACGGATCAAAAGTTTGAGATAGCCATTTTGTTCAACATAGTCGAAAACCATAATAACTATGTCTTTGGGGATGACTTACTCCCCCACAATCCCTGGGGGAGGGGCTGCAAGTTACAAACTTTGACCAGTGTTTACATATAGTAATGGTTATTGGGAAGTGTACAGACGTTTTCAGGGGGATTTTATTTTGTTTGGGGGTGGGGCTGAGGAGAGGGGGCTATGTTGGAGGATCTTTCCTTGGAGGAATCTGTCATGGGGGAAGAAAAATTCAATGAAAAGGGCGCAGGATTCTCTAGCATTACTATAAGAAAACAATGAAAAATAAACATTAAAACGTTTTTTCAAATGAAAGGAAGAAGTAGCATTGAAACTTAAAACGAATAGAAATAATTACGCATATGAGGGGTTCTAAAAATACTTTAGCATAAAGAGCGAGGTATTTAGGAGGAGATAAATACCTTGCTCTTTATGCTAAAGTATTTTTAGTAATTTCAACTATTTATTCTACGGCCTTTCTGATTCAGGGGTCATTCTTAAAGAATTGGGACAAAACTTACGATTTAGTGTAAAGAGCGAGGTATTAACGAGGGTACAAACCCCCTCGTATACATAATAAAAATATAAGGTTATGAAAGTTTGTTACGTTAGTTAATTCTTAAGTTACGTGTATTTTTTACTAATAAAAACGTTCATTAAAAATTAAAAGTTCTAGTTGCCTTTTTAAGTAACCAAAAAATTGGAAGGCAACTACGCCTCCTTCTCTACCCCTTATTTCTCAAAATCGTCTGATCAAAACTAAGAGAAAGCCATTTAGCCAAAAAAAGAATTAATATACAAATTTCATTTTAATAATTTATGTGCGGAGAGCCAAAACCAAACATGCATTAATTCAAAAAAGTTCAGAAATTAAATAAAAAAAAACTAATTTTTTTAGCTGAAAGTAAGGAGCGACATTAAAACTTAAAACGAACAGAAATTACTCCGTATATGAAATGGGTTGTCCCCTCCGCAATCCCTCGCTCTTTACGCTGAAGTTTGACTCTTTGCCACAATTCTACTTTTTAAAACAATTAAAAGCTTTAGCGTAAAGAGCGAGGGATTGCGGAGGGGACAACCCATTTCATATACGGAGTATTTTCTGTTCGTTTTAAGTTTTAATGTCGCTCCTTACTTTCAGCTAAAAAAATTAGTTTTTTTTTATTTAATTCAGTAAAGGGAGATTAGATCTATGGCAAAGATGATGAAAACAATTTTCATATTTGTTTAGACATAATATTTTTATTTATAGTTTACTCATTTTGTTGAGTAAGTTTATCGTAATCTATTGGTGCACTAGAATTAAAGAGGAAGTTCCGATCAGTGTTACCACTTCAAGAAAATTCTAGACATTGTGTGGAACTTTTTTTTGTGGAAAAGAAATACAGGATTTTCCAGAGATAATTGATATATATATAAAATGATTTTTTTTATATTCTGAATAGACGTAGAGGTGATTTGGGGGGAGGTGAACTCAAAGAAAGAATTTCAATTTTAAAGTTATATGCAACAACGGTCGATATTTCAATATTTACATAGATTTAGTTAAAGAGTATCCTATACTTCCGATTAAAATTAGAAGAAGACACGTAAGATACAGTCTTTAATAATTCAGTCAATAACTTGCGAAAAGCGAAATTTGCCTGAATGCAACTGTCTTGAGCAGCTAGCAATTGTGACTTGACTGCAGTGCGAATATAGACTAAAGAGCAGAGCCACAATTAGGTTTTCTCTCAAGTGGCAGGGGGGCGGGCAAATTCAGACTTTGTCACCCCCTGCCGCACCATCAAAACTGTAAATATCATAATTTTTGCCCAAAAATATTACAATTTAAGCTTGTTTTGCCACCCCCTGGATGTGCCACCCGGGGCACTTGCCCCCTCTAGCCCCCCCTAGATCTAACCCTGATAAAGAGAGCCAACACCACTTCCATTTTAATGAAATTTAATTCTAAAATGTAAGAATAAGGGTAAAGCTTTTTTATATAGATAGTTAATTCCTTAACAATGCAACAAAAACATCAATAATTCGTCTCAGTAGCAAAAATGACGAGCAGAAAAACACTTAGCGCATTTTTTATTGTTGCTCACTTACTTTATGTTTTCGGGACTTTGGTCGACTTTGATGCAAGCTAGTGCCTTATCTTGCTCTTTTTTCCTCTCTATAAGTGGTTGTACACATGCAGCTTAGCCTAAGTCTGACGTTGACATTGCCACCCGAAGGGGACAGCATAGACGAACAGAATTATCAAATGCATATTCAATTCTTTCAGCAATCCTTATATGCAGTTTCATTAAATTCCGCATTCCGCGGACGAAGCATGAAATAGAAGCAGATTTTCAACGGAAGGCACTTGCAATGAATTTCAAGAGGGAATTGGCGAGAATAAGAAATTCGGAGCTAAATGCCTTCAATTTACAAAAAGGTAATCACAACTCAAGTCTATTTTCCCTCTATGAGCACAAATATTCCATAGTGGCAACTCTAGTCTGATTAAGCTCCACTCTTTCTTTTCGGTCCAGATTGATCGGTCTAGTAAGACCAAAATTTCAGTGTAAATGTGTAAATTATTTAGAAATTTAGTGTTTGAAATTGTTTAACAATTTTGTTTCTTGCTTAGAATAGGATTCTAAGTCGTCTGACAAGTCTTCTCTTATTTAAAATGTCTAATCTTTCCTTAAGCCACAGAAAACCTCCATTTAGAGGGAACTTTCTCTTTTACTTTGTGAGGGTATTGCCTATTTGTCAAGGTCGTCCTATGTCTATAAAGCAGATAAGTTCAAAATATGAGTGTTACAAACAGTTTGCGGTAAAAAAAAAAACAAAAAAAAACAACTGCAAGCACACAACTCCTCTTACTAGTAATTGAGATTCTAAGAAAAAATTATTTAAAATTATTTATGAGCTTTTCAAGCAGTTTGTGCTTAAAACCGCAAGCGTTCAAGTTCTCGTGCTAATAGTAACCGAAACTGTAGGAAAACACCGATTTGATAGTAATATACACTTTAAAAGAATTGTCTCTTATGGTGTTTCTAAACATATGAGTCATTAAGTATAAGCAATCTACCTTTATTTACGAGCTTGAAAAATTTACCCCGTTTTCGATATAGGGGGAAAACACCCGAAAAAGGGTGAATAATTTTGATTAAAATAACACAAACAAATTCAGCGTATCAGAGAGCCCCACTGCAGAAGTTTCAAATTCCTATGCTGGAAAATGTGAAACTCTGCATTTTTGAGGGAGAAATATTACAGATTTGTGTTAATTGCTTGTTTGTTGTTTTTTTTTATCGTATCGAGCCAGTGGTTCTAGAATCCTCTAGGACCACGGCGGTCCTAGAACATCAGAAGAAGGCTCATTCGAACGGAGATTAAAAAAATTGTAGTGCCTATCTTAAATGGCAAAAAAGATAGAACTATACCCTAGTGGTGTTTTTTGCCATTTTACGGTGCAAAACGAACTTTAAACCCCAAAGAAAGAGAAAAAGCTATCGACAGAAAATTCTGAGAGAACTAATCGATTTAAAATTATCAGAAAGTTATATAAAGAGCTCCACAGTTTCAGTGGCTATACTGTCGCTCCATGGCAGATCCAATCCGAAAGATGTAATTAGTCCATACAAAACAAACTGTTAACACAAAAATTTTAATCCAAGGCTTCATTTAAATAGGTCGAGTCATCTAGGGATTGATAAATGTATGGACAATTGTACATGACTGCACATCAGCCATTATGAAGGAGGGTCGGTTTATCTTTGTGTAGGTGGGGGAGGGGGTACTGCGCCTGTTGGTTGTGCAGGTGGGGGGAGTACTGTGCCTGAACCTTCAAAACATATTTTTTATGCCCAAATTATTCCCTCTATTATCTTTTTGGTAAAAATAGAAGGATGTACTGAGTAAAGGAAGGAGGGGGGGGTATAGATCCGTGTTTGTTTTGCCAAAAATTAAATGGTATTATTACTAATTTTCTTTTTATACACAACTTCCAATGTTTTCTTTCTTTCCAGGGAGCCCTTCAGGTAAATTTAGAGAGGAGGAGGGTTGAAACCAATTTCTAGTCTCCTTTCATTGAAGAGAAAAATTTTTTGACGAAGTTTATAATATAGATGCTTTGATAATGCAAAGACCGCACTGCCTTTCCATAATACAAATACAGAGGAGAGAATAATGAGGACTCTTTCCCAAGACAGTGAACAAACATTTCATTCACTTTCGTGGAGAAAAAAGTCCTCATTATTCTCTTTTCTGTATTTGTATAGATGCTTTGATGTTAGCTCCCCCTCTTATAGATGAGACAAATTGTCCAACATAGAATAATGCATTAGTTTGCTTACCAGCACAGATGCTGGAGATGTGGGGCAGAGGGAGAGGTTATGAATGCCTCCTTGAAATTTATCAGGAAGGGGAGAGCGGCAGGTGCTACCAGAAGCTTTGTCTTCACAAAAATTCAAGGGGGAATGTTTCTCATTTTCTTATTTATTGGAAGTACTCCAAATAACCTTATTTCGAAAGCCAAATATAATAAATGAGCTTCTTTTCATCAAAATGTTGTTCAGAAAAAATTAAACTGCAACTATTAACCTCAACAATAGTTAAATTTGAGAAGCACCATGATTAATCAATATTTTGATACATAATTAACTAATATAATAAACAAAGTATAATTAACATTAAAATCAATTAACAACATATTTAATTTGCCTAGCCTTCTTTGTAAAAAATCTATTGTTTTCTTAAAAAACTAAATTTCTGAGCTGCGAAATAAAATATCTCATTTGTGAATAAGAAAAAAGTATGAATTTATGATATTCAGAAAAACTTTAATTAAACCCCTCAATAATAAAGGTTATAGGAGTGTGCGTGGTAATAACAGAGGTATTAGCTTAGTTTCCGTTGGAAATTAAATAGAAAAACAATTTGTTTTTACCTGAAAGTAAAGAGCGACATTAAAACTTAAAATGAACAGAAATCACCCCGTATATAAAAAGCGCTGTCCCCTCCTTAACAAATTTTGTTTTAAAAAGTGGAGTTGCGACAAACTGTCAAGCTTTAGCGTAAAGAGGGAGGCGTTGAGTAAGAGACAGCCCATTTCATATACGGAATAGTTTCTGTTCGTTTTAGGTTTTAATGTCACTCGTTCAGTTAAAAAGACATGTTTTTGTATTTTTTCATTTGAATAAGACTTTAATCTCTAATCTTAACCTCAGAAATGCCCCCTTCTGTGGAGATTATTTCCCAGAAATCAAAACACGCATAAAGTAGCCCACAGGTAATTCCCCTAGAACAACTCCACATGAAACACTTAGCAAACAGAAAGTAAGACAATTACAACCGGTCAATCTTTTTACTCACTTAAAAAGGGCACTAGAACTTTTAATTTACGTTGGAATGTACCGTCTCCCGATCATCCATGGCCATTGTTTCAATATCACCCTCCCTGGGAAAAAAAAAAATAATAATGAGTACGTATCCGTGATCATTCTTCTGTCAAAAATCATAGAGAATAATGACAGAGAGGTTGAGAAGAATAGAACACGTTCTGCGGATAATAGATTGCTCAACATCGTCCTTTTAAGACGACAATGCCAAACAAAAAATAGGCCACTCCAAATAGGGTTGGAGGTCATAAGAAAGGATTGAAGAAAAATTTAAACTTCCTGTGAAGGTGCAAAGAGAGAGGCTTTAAATCGATTTGGATGGAAGAGCGTACCTACCCGTATTTGTCTCAGATAGCTTGGTGCTGCAGTCAGTTGTTAGTAGTAGTACTACTTTTTTTATTTTTTTATTTTGTTTATTTACTATATAATTTATTTGTACTTAAATTTAATCTATTAAATCTACATTGAGTACTTTATTCGTATAATTAAATTTTGTTTGACTAATATTATTAACTAATTAATCAAAAAATTACTAATTAAGGTTTTTTTTTTTACAGCATTGGAACGACTTCAAGATTCTAATTTTGCAGCTTGAGGACAAATTAAGCCAAAGATGTCACTTTTTATGTTATTACTTATCTACAATTACATTATGTGTTTAATAGAATTAAAAATTACAGACAAGTTCACCTATTCAAATATTAACATTGCAAATACCAACTATTTACAACATTTCAAATAATACCACAAATTTGAACACCAACTATAATGTTTGCTTGGCTGTAAACTTCAAAATTCATACTAAATTCAAACAAGGTCTGAATTTCAGTGACCAAAGATTAGAAAAAAACAATTCCCTAGCTAAAATTTGTTAATAGTTAGCAAGCCCAAAGTCATAATTATCTTCTCTTTTTAACAACTGCATGCAGCATTGTGACATGAAGCCAACGTAACAAACCCGTTGCAACAAGCAGCAATATAGGTAATATTGTACACAGCTGCTGTCCAGCAGAAAAAAAATGCCCAGATAATCAGATAATATCATTTTAAATTACTTTTCGCCTTAACAGGCAACATATTGTTATAAAATTGACCAAGTTAAACATAGGACAACAATTTTAAAGATTCAATAAACTGTAACCGAAATCATACCCTGTTGGAAACAAAGTGAATCTTTTTTTCTTTCCTTTAATTTTCGATTTTATTTACTCCACTTGTATTGGCCTAAAACCCCCCTCCCTCCTCTATAAAAGGAAGTCAGTATCCCGTGTGTTTCACTCCTCCAATATCTCGGAAATTGCAATTTAAAATTAATCCATTAAACATAAATTACTTTTATGGGAGATGGGAGTTGATGGGTTGTTGAAGGAGCGCTCTCAGCATATCTGGTTGAGCTAGCGGCAAATCCAATCTTACTTTTGCTTCATTTGTTGCACCATATGTCTATCAGTTTACATTCAAAGCTGCAATTGTCACATAAACTTTTCTATTACATTTTCATAGATAAGAAAAGGGTGTAGGGATCAGTAATCTTACCTCAAGTGCACCACAGGTGTTCTCTGGTTTAAAGAAGGTTTCTGATCCATGTTGGTAAGGTTAGTGAAGGTAATATATTTATTTAATTATGCTCAACTTTAATTAGGTTTCACCTAATCTCTTTTTGCCCGTCCGCCAGTATTTCACCATTTTTCACTTCGTTTTTCGAAAACTAGCAAAGTGTGTCTATAGTACTTTTTACATTTTGATAGATAAAAAGGGCTTACGGATCAGTGATCTTACCTAAAGTACCCCAAAGGTATTCTCTAGTCTAAGGAAGGCTTCTAGTTCAAGTTGGTAAGGTGAGTTAAGGTAATACATTTACTTATGCATAATTAACTTCAATTGGGTTCCACCTAACCCTTTTTGCCCGTCCACCAATATTTCACCATTACACCGTTTTTCAATCTCCATTATTGGTGGCAGTTTTACCAGAGTCTGAATTTATTGCAGTGAATGAAGTGCTTAAATACCAGAGCCTCGAATATGTTTCCTCAGGAAAGGAAAAGAACCTGACCCAAGAATGAGGACATGCTTAGCGAATAATATTTTGCTTTTTTTTCTAAACCTTACCTTTTATAAATTTAATAGCTCAGTGAAGGCTCTTCGCGCCGCATCGTAGTGAAAAGCTACTTGATGCTGCAATTATGAACATATCTCTTAATCTTTCGGTCAATCAAATACTGCGAAGCTATTAAGCTTTTGGGCAAGCTTTTTCATCCATGGGCAGCACCATTTTCTCCATTGGCAGTGATCATTGGCATTTATTAATATAATGTGGAAATAATAAAGTAGTGAAAATGAGCATTAATTTTGAACCAAAGAGTATGAGTAACTTACAAGAGTGGACAGAGCGTAGGTTTCGACAAAAAAAAAAAAAAAAAAAAAAAAAAAAATCACCGTCGCCATCAAACGTTCCGGGTTCTTTAAAGAAATTTAACGTTTTTTTTTTCAGGAATTCAGATTAGACAATTTTAACTAGACAAATTTTTCCAATTAAATTAATTACACTAATTTTTCCAAGCAAATTCCCAACACTAATTTTACCTTATTACGACACTGTAAAAATGCTAATAAACATCAAACGCTAGACAGCATTAGTGTTTTTTTTTTTGTATACAGTATCGCCAGTTTCCATTCTTTTAAGTCACCGATGCTCTTTGCTTAGAAGCATAAAATATTCCAGGGACAAATATAATATTTAAGACAGAACCCACAAACTTAAATTATATCATAGAAATTATAACTCCGAGCTATGAACATGATTTTACTCCCTAATAATTCCAGGCGCAGGTAAGTACACACACGTCATACAAGCAGTACGTAGTGCACATTAATGAGCCACAAGTGGCCCCATGGAAAGGGTTCTAGTGGGAATAGCTAAGGTATAAATGAGGGGAAACTTTCATAATGTGTCAGGAAATAACTTTCCCTACTTACATTGAGACCTAAAATGACTCGAGTGAACCATTAAGGAAAAGCTACCTCATCAAAGTGGAGTTCATGGGGTGGAGTTCAGTGGAGTTCATTGGAATGGCGCTTCGCGCCACCCCAACACCTAGTTGGTGGGGCGCTTCGCGCCCCCCCCCCCGCGCGCGTAAGTCGTTACGCGCCATATTAGTTACGCGCCATTGTAGTTGTGTTCCTGTGTCCCACCTGTGAATATAGATAGATTTATATATGTGTTTCAAACTACGTAAAAATTGCGAATATACAACATTTTTGGCTTTCCCACTACTGGGAGCTTTCCGTTTCCAATTGCCAGCAATTGATCTGTGAATGTTTGACCAGAGTCATCGTTTTGCAATCGGACATGCATATTTATAGTTAATTTTAATATTTTTACGTGTGCCCATAAATTAGAATTTTTCAGGCAAGCATTCATTTCGTCTGCAGGAGTTAAACTACGTAAAAATTGCGAATATACAACATTCTTGGCTTTCCCATTGTCTGTGCATATACAAAGCCGTATGTACTAATAATGACGTCATATGCAAACGCTCTTCTTACAAACAAACAAACATGCATACACACAACTCGTTTTTATATAGATAGATAGATAGATAGATACAATACAAATTAACTGCGTAAAACTTGCGAATATACAAGATTCTTCGCTGTCCAATTGTCGCTGTATATAAATAGATTGTCAGGTTTACCGATCCTCGAACATGCAGCGTACAATTGTCCATGGGAAAAACAATCAGTATTAAGATCTATACCACATTTTTCTAATGATTGACCTTGAGCTTTGTTAATGGTAATTGCAAATGCTAATCGAATTGGGAATCGCAATCTTTTAAATTGAAAAGGCAGATCCGTTGGAATCATGGGAATGCGAGGAATAAGAACAGCCTCACCCTCAAAAGGCCCTGTCAAGATTGTGGCCTCTATAATTTTTTAGAATATTCAGAAATAATTTTTCAATCAATTCATTTTTGGACGTCACTAAATTACAGAAATCAGCAGGTAGTTGTATACGTCCTGAAATTGAGTCTATCGTATCATAAATGTCTTTTTGTTCTGACGTTAACTTGGAAATGTTATTTTGTACATACGACAATAGATCACTCGTACTGTAACTTTGTTCACGATCCAATTCTACACATGTCGAAACAGCAGCGATACGGTTAGGTGAAGGCATTCCCAAATCCTGAAGAGGTTTGTTTGCCATACGTACGCACAAATCTTCTATAATAACTAAAGTGTAGTTATAAATTTCTGATGTAAAATCAAAAGTCATATCTGACGTCTCTGACTGTTTTCGATGGAGTATATCTTCGGACATTTTTGACTTATATTTTTCCCATAACTCTGTAGGAGCTGATGGAGAGCAAGTTGTTAAAATGATGCCAAACAATGCACGAATCTGACTTGGGGTTGACGTTTCGCACGCGTCATTGAGGCAGTTATCCCAGTGTTGGTCATTCTCCAATAAATTCAGAGCTTGGCATGCACTACGGTAAGTGTCATGTATAGTACCGTTTACAATTCTCAAATACTCAAAGGATATCGGACCGGGTACATTCACCAAAAGCAGGCGTAGAAAGAAGCATTCATGTTGATTGGGGTGAACGGTGTAGAGTCTTCCTATCGTGGTATCTTTGAAGATGGTAGGTTGGCCGTCGACTGACTTACCCTGTTTTCGACGTTCAAATACTTTATTTTTAGTATTCCACGTGTAATACGAAGGCACTTCAGTATATAGCAGTTATTTTGCAAAAGAATCATTTTTGCAAAGCGAAAAAAAGCTGTTAATTTTTTATCCGGTGGATTCAGGGCTCTTTGTTGCACGTTGGTTTCCGAGAAATAAACACGTTGACCATTCTGTAAATGTACCGCTAAGTGAACAACAGCTGAACTACGTTCATGTATCGGAAATGAAAGAATTCGCCAAACAGCTTCATTACTGCTTATGTATCTTCCAGCCTGATATTGTACGATTTCGTCGAAATCTTTGATTTCGGGCTGCAAGCCAAAAACTGCCATGTCACTGCCTTTGTTGACGTATTTACATATGTATTTGATTGCCTTTACGGAGTTACAGTATTCAACGTTTATGTGTGCATTAAATGTTTTTGATAATAATGGGGAATACGGAACAACCCACTGGTTATCTACTTCGATGGTGGTACCGTTGCCATTGTAGGTTCTTCAGTCATTTTACAATTGGAAATTTCTCTTTCAACGGTCTTCTTACAATTAAAAATTTGTCTTTGAACAATATTATTAAATACCTGTGTCCTGGTCGTCATTTATTTTCCCTGTGTCCCGGTCGTCATTTGTGTCCCGGTATCCCAGTCTGTAATTTCTCTTTGAGTGTCCCGGTCGTTATTTATATTCCCTCTGTCCCGGTCGTCATTTGTGTCCCGTTCTGTAATTTCTCTTTGAGTGTTTTTTCTTTTTAGTATTTTTTAGTTTTTTACATTTTTTCTTTTTTCAGTTTTCTTTATCTTCTTTATTTTTCAGTTTCACTATGAAATACATATCGCCGAACCTTTGTTTTTTTAACTAAAATCTGGTAGGCATTGATGACCTTATCCAAGTCAAAATCCCAAACCCAATCATCATCGCTATCATTTTCAGTTTTGATATGTTTTGACTCTCGCTGTCCAGGTGTATCTTCATCTATCTGCGCGGTTTTGCGTTCTTTAGCCTCAAGCCTGTTTCCTTGCTGTTCTTTTGATTCCTCGGCACGCTTTCTTTTCTGACTTTCTCTATCAGCAGCAAGTTTTTTGGCATAGACTCTTTGAGCATCTTCATCGGCTTTTGCCATTATAAGTTCATCAGTCATTGTAAATTTAAACATTAATAGATTTCTACGTGAACATATATGTCTTAAACATCTTTAATGACGTCACCGTCATAGCAAAAATGACGACAACTAACTTCATGACGTCAGTCGACACAGAAACATGACGTTACCTGATCCACAGACAGACAACTTATTTTTATATATATAGATTTTATAATTTAATTTTAAGACTCTATTGAAGCGTCATGTTAATAGCTTTCACTTAAAGTCCCATATAATCGTGAACCCCATTTTATAGCGAATCTAAATCTGGCATTTATTTGCGTTCCAAATGCGCTTCGCTCCTTCTCCCTTAAAATGGTCAAATATATAGCCTTAATTATATATATGCACCGAATTTTCCATACGTTATATTTTTTTTCAGATTGACTTAGCGATTTATCAAAACAAGCGAAAATTGAGAGTATGTACACAATTCATACAGTATAAATGACCACTAGGCGTAAGAGCGGTGTGGTTTAAAGTCCATTTACGATGCAGACGAATGATATATTTGGATTCATGATGAAACACTAATTTTAAAGGAGCGTAGGTTTCTTAGCTTTCTCAATATTCAGTTAATCAGAAAATTTACCAATTAATGTCATGAAATTTCGTCTTGTATTAATTAACGCATAAAGCAGTTAGAACTGAACACACCTTTCCCCCTTATGAGTCTCCATAGTAGCAAATATGATACGGTTAAAAGAGGCCAAATCTTCTTATCCTATTTCAATTGCCATTCTGAACATGAAATGGGATATTACTTCAATACTGTTATGAGCAAGAAAAGTGAACAGCGCTCCAATTTAGCATTATTAGTGCCATTCGCCTTCTTCAGCAAAACAAACCATCCCTGTCAAATTTATTCACAAATAAAGCCTAGCCACTACCCAAGACGGATTTTGTTAAACAGAGGTCAATTTTAGAATATAAAAATAAATAAAACATTCTTAAACTCCAATTGCACAAAAAACACAATTTCTGCTCCATGAAAAGACCTTTTTAAGAGTAAAATGAGAGGGTGGAGCACTCCTTCATTACATAATGTGAAATTTTTTTTTTATATTCAATGTGAAAAAAAATGGAAAAAAACAAAAAATTAAAAGATAAATAAGATTTAATAAACCCAAATACCTACCATTTATTCTTATAATTTTTGGCTTTTATTAAATTTTATTTATCTTTTGATTTTTTGTTGTTTTTTTTCATAAGTTTTTTGTTTTTTTCACATTGACTTTCCACATTTGTTTTGTTGTTTTTCTTCTTCGGCATTTTCCTTGAATATATTATTTTTGTTCACACTGAAGAGGAGAGGCGTTTATCCTTTCGAAATATCCGCTTTGTGTGTTTTTTCAGTATTTTCGTTTGGCCTTCAAACCCCCATTTTTGATCAGTTCTTTCTTTATATTAAGGCAGCATACTGAGTCAAATTAAAAGAAATAAATTTTGGACATTTAAAAAACTGAAAAACAAACTTAGTTTTTATTTCCTATTAGTAATGCTTAAATTATTCCCGCAAGTAGCAAAAGAAGATGTGGACCATTCAAGATGTGGACAAGTTTTTCGCTGTGTGTGTTTTTTAAGTGTTTTCATTTGGCCCTAAAACCCACATTTTCGATAGTTTTATTTCTTTATATTATGGCAGGCCAACGTGTTTTAAGAAATTATCTTTAAGCTGCCTTAAGATGGTAGTTTAGTTAGATTAAGCTACTTGACCTATTAAATGAAAACAAGTTATTACATGCACAATTTACTTTATTTCAACCAATCTTTCACACCGACATTTGCTGGTTGCATTTACAATGCAGTTCCGCCATTTGTTTAGCCAACACAGCCAGTATCTCACAACAAAATAAAAGTATCACAAACAATCAGATTAAAAAAAAAAAAAAACTAAACAAAATCCTCTATAATTTACTGACGGGCATTGACAATTTGAACAAAATCTGGCTTGAGGGACGCGCCACCAACGAGAAATCCGTCAATATCTCCCTCTCTGGCGAGCTCACGACAGTTATCAGCAGTTACGGAGCCACCATAAATAATTCGTGTTTTCTGAGCCACATCTGCAGATACGTTATCGTTTAGCCATTTGCGAAGCTTGACGTGAATCTCTTGAGCCTAAAAAAGGTCTAGAATTAAAATGTTGAAAACAGGCAAAAAAAAAAAATTGGCTTGGATGGTACTGGGTAAGCGCTGAAGAAAAGATTTCATAAGAAATTTAAGAGCAAGGTTCAAAGACAAACTTTAAGATTAGATTATGATTTTGTGCATCGAAAACAAAAATAAAAATTTTAAGATTTTAATTTTTATAATCCGTAAGAGATAAGTATTTTCGACAAAGCTTACGACCACTATAGAAAGTATGTGAAGAATGTACCCTAAGTCACTCTTCAAGTTGAATGAAGCATTTATGTGTTATTGTTGCGCTAGTTATATATTAAAAATTCCGCTTTTGTTATATCGTCATTCACCTTCTTTATTTTCTCTTTTTATATTATAATCGTTTGTCACTGTATGTACGATTCATAGAATAAATTCAAATTCCATTCAAATTTTAATTCCAAACTTAACTTCAACATGACTTTCATCATTTTCAATATACAACTTAATACGCTTTGAAAAATTCAATTGAACTCAATGCTATGTCTGTACCGACGTAAAGTTCAGTGAACTGACTGATAATGCGTTCCCTTGAGTTGTTTCAATATGTAATCTTCATCGAATTAACTTTTCTTTTTGCATACCCAAGAAAAAGAAGTCAAGAGAAAGAAAGGTCTGATACGCGAACGTACCCTTCCATGGTCTTCGTTGTCCAAAACCACCAAGAAAAACGAAGCTTAGCAGAAGTAAAATGGGTAGAGGTTTCATTCCCTTGAGAGAAATCTTGAGAAATCAACGTTTTTCTCTCAGCATGCTCAAATAAGAATGAATGGGGAAATGAAAGATAAGAAAGAACGAGGAAAGATTATAAAATTATGGTGTTTCAGTTTGTCGGGCCCTTCATCTAACACCCGTTCCAGTTTCCACTAGTATTACCTTTTTCCATTTATCTGTCGAGCCCTGCACATAGAAAAAGTTCAATAATACGCATTTTGAGAATGTGTAAACTAAATTTTTGCCATTTGGCAATCCCAACATTTATTTAGAGCAATATAAACACTTTCCTTGTCATTTTAATAGCAATAATTTCCCCAAAATGTAGTTGCAACCCCTAGCAGGTAGCTTGAACAACCCTACTACAACTGTAGTCAAACAATTTGTCCAATTTTGCATTTATTTTATTAAATCTGGGCTCCCCTCATAAAAGGTTATAGGATAAAAAGTCATTGCTGTATCCAGTTACCGCTAAAACCAGATCCTTTTTCCCTGTTATCAGACAGATGGAACGTCTGATCGGCCCTTATTCAAATTATCAGCTTGACACTAACTACCCCTGGATGTAATCTGTAAAGTTGCAAAGAATACTGATGCGGCAACCTGTGAACTGAAACGATATGGATAACTAGGTGAATAACAACATTAATCACTTGCTCAATTATAAACGCAGCTTATTTACAAATCCATAAATATGGTCCGTATTTCACAATTACCCTCTCTCTCTTTTTTTATTCTCTGTGCATAATTTCATAAGTTCGTTCTAGTATAGATGAGATTAAATTTTCTGTCACATACGAAGTCATTTATCCTGTATTTTCAAGAGTAACTTATTTGATAACCTATCCAGACTGTTTCAAGTAGAAATACTTCTAGTCTCCGACGCCATTGACGTCTCGTAAAACGGTAAGGTTAAGTAATCTGGCTTGTCGGATAAGTAATCTTGAAATGATCGAACGCACTAAGAGAATCACGGTTCTTAGTGGTAATTTAAAAAAGTGTACACGTTTATTGTCATCCAGGAAGGTGTCATAGTTTGCACACCTTTGCAAAAAAAAAAGTATTATTGCTTTCACAAGTGCGAATTTTGTGGAATAAAAGTCAAAATTAAGCCAAAAAACGCCTGTATCTCGGAGAATTAACATTTCCTTTTCCATACAAGGGATAATCAAGCCATTAACAATCCAGGTATGCATTTTTTATTTTTATTTTTTTCGTTTTTTTTTTCGTTTTTTTTTTTTTTTATTCGTGAGCGTAAACATCAATTTTGTCGTAAACATCAAATCCTTATTGGGTATGCTAGAAAAAAAGCCAGTATTTCGGTACACTAGTATTTCGTTTTCAATGCAAGAGATCAAAAGAAGTCATAGGAAGCTAAAATTCAAATTTTTGATATGAACTGAACTGTACAAAAAACACAAAAATTGTGGCGCTAAGAGCTTGACTAAAGTTGAGACTCTAATAGCAATGTCCTTTTCACACTCTGCTAGGGCTTAGAAACATGACATTTAGACCAACAACTGAAAAAGAAACTTCTAGGGTTCAAAAACATGTTATGAAGACAGATCCTCGTAGAAAGTAATAAATGCTTATATACGGCAAAAGAAATTTTAGATTCTAATAACCAAATTCATCAAGCACAGGAAATGGAGGTATCTTGAGCATGTGATTCGCAAGCCTAAAAACAAAATTCCCAAGATCGTTTTTCAGTGGCAGCCGAAGGGCTCCAACAGGGAGGACATCCCAAAAACACAATCAGACATTTCTACCAAACAGATCTACAAAATCTCAATGCCTCATTTCAATCCAAATGGGCAGATATCAGGGCAGCCGCATCAATGAGATATGACTGGCAACTCTTCTTGGATGCCAAACTGCCTCTTGAGGACTTAAGCTCAATTTTGACATTAAAAAATAAAAAACTTAAAGAGACCTTTGAATCTTGGATCCTGGGGGTACTGATAAGAACAAATCTATAGTCTTGTTATGCAAAATCAACTGTCATGATACCCAGTGTCTACTGATAAATTCTTAAAAAAAGATAGAAAAAGAGGAGGAATGTGATGTTAAAATCAAGAGAAAAAACCTGTAATTCATAAATCTATAAATCCATAATGTCATCCATAAAAAAAAGAACAATTAGCACAAATTTTTAGTGCAAAAATAATTACATATTAACTTTTTCAAAAGAAGAGATTTTGTTACAAATTCCTCGTCTTCTATTCTTGTTGCAACAGCAAAAACTAGGTGGTTTTCATCAGTGACGTTGCTGAGGGGGAGGGCAGTTGTCCCGCCCCCAATAATTTGGAAAAAAAACTATAATTTATTAGGTAGCTTTAAAGTAGTTGCTTGTCTTAAATTGTCAGTGAGGGTGGTCAAATCCCTGTTTCTCTTCTAGTCGTTTTGAAGTTTGACTCGAGCATTCATTGAGTTTCACCTCTGGAGGATTTAAGGTCAGAGGTAACGTTAATTTTTGAATTGAAAAATATTAAGCTTTTGGTACGTTTGAAGCTTGGGTTCTTGGGGCTCTGATAAGAACAATTCTTGTGTTCTTATTCTGCAATATACAGAAACTAAAAATCTGAGAAGAAATCCTAGATATTTATTGCAGAAGATATATATACACTATGTGGAAAACAGCAATACACTTTATTTTCTAATTGTCTTCATTTTTTATGGGCTTTCGTGGTTTGGCTTCTAAAATACAACTGCAACATAACCAATTTTATAACCTTCTGTACATTTCGATATCTATAGCTCAAAAGGTGATATGTGGTTTTAAAAAGAAAGAAAGAAAGACAGGTACAGCTCGCCTTATCAAACTAAGGAAGTATCATCTACTGGTTCAGTCTGGTTTCTTTTATCTTATTCAGCTCTCAAAATATTTCGAAGTGTCTGGTTTTCGCCTGGAGTTTAGCGTTTTCCTTTAAAACCACTGGAATAGTTGGAAGGCTTTTACTAAAAAAAAAAAAAAAGAATTTCCCCAGATTTTAAATACATAAAAACCACTAGCGTGCACAACACTTTTTTTTATTATTGTAGGAGAAACCTGACATGTTTCTATTTTTGCTTTTCCATTCTCTTTTAAATTTGATGGATCACCAAGCAACTGTCAAACTTTCACCCAAACAAAAACAAAAACATCAATAGCAAAAAAAAGGAGAAAATAAAATAGGGTAAACTATAGATAATACTGAAATACAAAAACAAAATCTGGCTAAGAGAAATTTTTTTTTGGAAATGCCAATTCCAAAAATGTTATTTTTTGAAATGAATTTTTTACAAGCGGTAAAAAAAACACGACAATTCACTTTTTAGTTTTGAAATAAATCTTGTGCGGTGGGATATTGGTGTTTTTAAAATTACACCAGTTTAATAGGCTATCCCCATATTGACTGAAGAGTAAGGTGTTTATCTACATAATATTTAGGCCTCTTTTTTCCCTTTGCTACACAATGAGTCAGGTAACAAAGGACTGATTGTTGTCAGATTTGTGTTTGGTGATCCACCCTCCAGGATTACCATAGGGTAGACTGTAGGGATTTACCATAGTAACTTGGTATGTTACCATGTAGCTTACAATATGGTAAGTTTTGTACCCTAATAATCCGTATTCAACAATAGTCCGGGGGCTTTTTAGAATAGAAGAGTAAGCATCTACTCTCAATGTTAATTCAAGCCACAAGAAAGTCATTGTTAAAACGAGCTCTAAATAACCAACAACATTTTACGGATAACTGATTTCTTCCAAATTAATAAAAAAATTGATTTAAAAAAATAGACAATTACAATATCATTACAAATATTTTTATTCAAAAAAAAAAATTCTTACGTTTCAATTACAGCTTAATAGGAAACTCATGAATTGCTTGCAACTACATAATTATTCGATTAACCAAGAATACTTCTGCTTAGACGTACTGTCGCCCCACCCACGTACACCCACCAGCACAGGTTATTCCATAAGAACATTCTCTTAGTTACATTGAGAGAAACGTAATTAAGGTATAAAATAATAAAATGTCCTGAAAACCTGACAAAAAAAGAAATTAGGAAACTAATCTTTAAAATAGATTAGAGAAAACTGATCTTTCTATTCTTATGTTGTGTAACTAATCTACTATTAGAACGAAATGGATTATCTGAATTATAGTAGTCTATGCAAACAATCAAGTCGTTTTTGGAGACATTAAAAAAAACTAGTCCATCTACTCCTAGTATAAAACTGAATATGCTAAAGATCAAACAAAAGATAAAGAATAAAACAATTACACGATAAAGACAATAGCAAGATAAAGAGATAACAATAGCAAAATAATGATGAAACAAAAGATAGAACAGCAATTTTACCTGAGCTGGAGACGCTGTTTTACCAGTACCGATTGCCCAAACCGGCTCATAGGCAATGACCACATTTTGCCATTGATCAGGCTTGATATTATCAGTTATTGCTTTCAGCTGACGGAAAACAACTTCCTCTGTGTTTCCACTTTCCCTCTCTTCAAGTTTTTCACCAATGCATAGGATCACCTTCAACCCAGCTTTAAGGGCATGGCCAGCCTTGGCCCCAATTAGCTGCAAAGGAATTAATATTTCAAACAGTTCGTGGTAACAAACTGTAAGTAAAAAGCTATCCGGCTCAATAGTAACCGAAGCCAAAGAAAAAAACAGAACTTTGATACCAATAGTTATATCGAAAGAACTGGATTTGTATGTTGATTTCAAATATACAAGCCTCATTAAGTTTTGTCATACCCATCAAAGACCTGAGAAAATTCGACTTATTTTCGAAAAAAGAGGTAAACACCCTCTGAAAGTCATAGAATCTGAATAAAAAACACGTTATAAAATTCAACCTATTAGAAAATCCTACTATTGAGGCTTCAAGCTCCTACCTGCACAAACGTAATTTTTTTTTTTTGCCAGAAGAAAGATCACGGATGCATGTTTTTTTTTCCCCAGGAGTGATCATACCGACTCAGTGGGCGTGGAATATAGGAAAAGGGTTCACTTAACAGTTCTAGAGCCCTTTTTAAGTGGCCAAAAAAATGAAGGGCAACTAGGCTTCCTCCCAGGCCACTTTTTCCAAAATCATCCAATCAAAATTTTGAGACAGCTATATCGTTCAGCATAGGTGAGAGGCCTAAAGATTATGTCTTTGGAGATAAAATGACCCCCTCAGCCTCTAGGGAAATGTGTCTTAATTATAAAATGGGCCTATTGTTTATGTATAGCATTTATTATTGGATTTTTTTTCTCAACAAATATCCTGATAATTAAAAGTTTGGGCATTTATATGATTACTAATTTTCAGGCAACACTATCTAATCAACCAGCAGTGTTGCCACAACAACCTATTCTGGCCAAAAAAAATCAGCATCGTCGAGCTCTCTAACTCTGCAAAAGAGAGCAGGAACGGTACAGAAGAGTCGTAGTACCGGCCGTACTTTTCTACTTAAACTGTTGGGGATATGTGTACCGGGTTCCACACTTCCCATTTTGTTAGAATTTATTTACCTGAATTTTACTCGATGACAGAATGGCGAGCGAGCAGGTTTTATGGAACCCTTTGCTGAACTTTGTTTACCGGGCTAACAAAGCTGGAGACCTATCCGAAGGAATTGCGATGAAAGCGGTACAATTCTACAAGCCAGAAGCTATATTTCAGGCCAAGGAATTTATTATTGTCTCTTGCCAGTGTTCCCATGCGCGTGACCGAAAGACAGAGTCACCAGGATAATGTCCTGGACTTGATCCGAGTTTTTAGAAGCTGTGAAGAAAAACGCGTCTCCTCTTTCGTTTATCAATATTCGAGCCCGATGAGGTCCCTATACTCTCCGGTGAAGTAACCGCCACCCTTACGAGAAAAGTCAACGAGCCATGTGCAAATTTCAAATTTATGTCACTTCTGAGCGTGCTCAAAACCTGACCCCCACTGGGCCCTTAGCCCGACCCTTCCCCAACAAAGTCCACCTATACTGTCGTTTTAAAGCATCCTCCAGCAGAACTTGATAACCCTGCCTCACGTAAGAACTTCTTGGAAAGTTAAGTGTGGTGAGTCGCTCTCATATTGTAGATTTGAAACCAAGAAAAAATTAATGGCGCGTTGTGATAGTAGCTCAGGCACTTGCATCTGCCCTAGCAAGAGAATATAAGTCTATTACTGTCAAAGTCGCTAGTCCTTCGTTCTATGGAATAATTCGTTTCATTCCCGAGGATGTCTCCGCCGACGACCTCTCCACTCGCATAAAAAACTATAGCAAAACCGACACAATCCGTTCCACTCGGACGTACAAACTGCACTTCGAAAGTAAAGAACACCTGAATGAAACTAGTAGATAACTTTCCTGGGACAGTTATCTACCTGAATGATGCTATCCAGCCTCCTCTTACGTTAGGTTATGAGAGACTAAACATTTCTGAATATAAGTTTCTCCCGCTGCGATGCTACAATTGTCAGCAGTATAGTCACCCTCCCAATGTGGGGAAGGACATGCCAACTCGAAAGAGACTCCCTGTACTAACGACCTTAAATGTGCCCTCCGCAGCTCGAAGAACCATCCTTGCTACAGTATTAAATGGCCTGTAGTACAGAAAATTCTTAAACAATGACCTTAACGAATGTAAACATTGCTAGCTGGAATATTAACGGTGGAGCATTAGATAAGATTCCATGTTCAGGCATAGTTTCTTTCAATGGACAAAAGAGGAGTCAAGTTCAAACAATTTTAGATAAAAAGAGTTATTAAGATAATCAAAGCAATTAAGATAGGGCTCGAGGTAGTTACTGAAAAAAAATTAAGTGTGTAACTTTTTCAAGTACTATACACTCCCCTCAATACTCAAAATCTAACAAAACTGAACAGTTAAGAACTGTTGAGAAGAAATAAAAATGCATGTTCAGGTTTTGAACGAAAATTGACATTACCAAGAGGCACAAGCTTATGTTTCTTTGGTAGGAAATGGGGGAGGGAATGTCCAAAGAAAATAATAAACAGAAGGTCAACTACTTTGAAATTGTAGACAACTATGATAATTCTTGTTTTGTTTTGTTTTTTTTTTTTTTCAGGAGAAAGCTCCCCTACCAGGGATATAGTGAAATTTTCGCTGGGAGGGGAAGGGTGTAAAAAAAATCAGACATTAAGGTGAAACACTTGGATATTGTGAACAGCTATGAAAATTCTTGAGTTTCTTTTAGGGGAAGATTCTTCACCCTAGGTACATACCTGATTACCAACACAAAATAAACTAAGCAGGAACACATCAAGTCAACCAAGGAATAAGGCACGTCGGATAAAGCCACAAGAAAAGGTCTAATTTTGAAGCAGGACAACTTCATACAACTTACAAAAAGAAATTAAAGATCTATAAGTACCTCATCAGATTCCCCAAACACATTTCTTCTCTCAGAATGACCTAAGATGGCCACCTCAACTCCAACATCTTTGATCATTGCAGGACTAGTCTCTCCTACAAAAAAGAAATAGTTTCCATTATGACCTAGAATTAATGGGATTTAACAGAAAGAAACATCAGTTTAGTTAAATTTTCGGAATCAACCCCTGCAAAATCTACTGAAAAATCCTTCTTCTTCAGTCTTTGCATGCCCTGGTACAGATTGATTTATGTCCACGATACACAACTCTAAAGATTCCAAAAATAATCACAGGCATGCAGGTTAATCTCATGTACAATTGAAACGAAACAAAAATATAGAACAAGAGTTAAAAGCTCATATGGCACTTGTGACGAAGCTGGAAGAGCCAAGAGCTCATGGTGTGAGCTCTAGCAAAATTCTGAGAACCAATAGGTTGATTTAATAGGAAAATCAGAGGCTTACTGCCGTTCGGGATTTAAAATAAGAGCTCCGAGACACAAGGTCCTTCTAAACATCAAAATTCATTAAGATCCGATCAACCACTCGTAAGTTAAAAATAAGTAAGTTAAAAATATTTTCTAGTTTTCCTCTCTCTCTTCAGCCCCCCAGATGATCGAATCGGGGAAAACAACTTTATCAAGTCATTTTTTGCAGGTCCCTGACATGCCAACCAATTTTCATCGTCCTAGCACGTCCAGAAGCACCAAACTCGCAAAAGCACTTGACCCCCCTAACTCTCCCAAAAAGATCGGATCCAGCCCGGTTACGTCAATCACGTATCTACGACATTTGCTTATTCTACCCACCAAGTTTGATCCCGATTTCTCCACTCTAAGCGTTTTCCGAGATTTCCGATTTCCCCCTCCAATTCCCCCCAATGTCACCAGATCTGATTGGAATTTATAATAAGGGCTCTGAGACACGAGTCCCTCATAAATATCAAATTTCATTAAGATCCGGTCAATTGTTCATAAGCTAAAAACGCCTCAATTTTTCAAATTTTCCCAAATTAACACCCCAACCCAACTCCCTTAAAGAGAGCTGATTCAGTCCGGCTATGTCAATCACGTATCTAGGACTTGTGCTTATTCTTCCCACCAAGTTTCATCTCGATCTCTCCACTCTAAGCGTTTTCCAAGATTTCCCCTCTAACTCCCCCCAATATCACCAGATACGATCGGGATTTAAAATAAGAGCTCTGAGATACGTATTTCTTCGTATCATTTACTGAGATACGTAAATATCGAACTCCATTAAGATCCAATCACCCATTCCTAAGTTAAAAATACACCATTTCCTTCAATTTTTCTTCTCCCTCCAGCACCCCATATGGTCAAATTTGGGAAACGACTCTTATCAAGTAAATTTGAGCTGGACCCTGACACGCCAACCAATTTTCATCGTCCTAGCACGGCCATAACCACCGAACTCGCCAAAGCACTGGAAATCCCCCCACTCCCCCAAAGAGAGCAGATCCAGTCCAATTATGTCAATCACGTATCTAGAGCTTGTGCTTATTCTTCCCATCAAGTTTCATCCTGATCTCTCCACTCTAAGCGTTTTCCAAGATTTCCAGATTCCAAGATTTCTGTTTCCCCCCTCTGATCCCCTATATTTCCAGATCCGATTCAAATTGAAAATGAAGCATCTGAGACATAATATCTTTCTGTATATCGAGTTTCATTAAGATCCGATCAGCCATTCGTAAGATAAAGATACCTCAATTTTCACGTTTTCCAAGATTTCCGATTTCCCCCTCTAACTCCCCCCAATATCACCAGATCTGGTCGGTATTTAAAATAAAAGCTCTGAAGCACAAGATCCTTCTAACTATCATATTTCATTAAGATCTGATCACCCGTTCGTAAGTTACAAATACCTCATTTTTCTAATTTTTCCGAATTACCCCCTCCCCCCCCCAACTCCCCCAAAGAGAGCTAATCCGACCTGGTTATGCATCTGGTTAAGTATCTATCAATCACGTATCTAGGAATTACGCTTATTCTTCCCACCAAGTATCATCACGATCTCTCTACTCTAAGCGTTTTCCAAGATTTCCTCCAACTCCCCCCAATGTCAATGGATCCGGTCAGGATTTAAAATGATAGCTCTGAGACTCTCACGTCCTTCTAGATATCATATTTCATTAGGATCCAATGACCCATTCGACAGTTAAAAATACCTATTTTTTTCCGAATTAGGTCCCCCCCTCAACTCCCCCAAAGAGAGCAGGTCCGGTCCGGTTATGTCAATCACGTATCTAGGCTTGTGCTTATCATTCCCACCACGTTTCATCCTGATCTCTCCACTCTAAGCGTTTCCCAAAGATATCTGAGTTACGAGGTCCTTCTAAATATCAAATTTCATTAAGATCCAATCACTCCTTCGTAAGTTAAAAATACCTCATCTTTTCTTATTTTTGGAGTTAACCGTCCCCCTACTCACCCCCCACAGATGGTCAAATCAGGGGAACGACTATTTCTAATTTAATCTGGTTTAGTCCCTGATACACCTACCAAAGTTCATCGTCCTAGCTTATTTGGAAGTGCCCAAACCAGCAAAACCGGGATAGACAGACAGACCGACAGACTGACAGAATTTGCGATCGCTATATGTAACTTGGTAAACACCAAGTGCCATAAAAACAGGTATAATGTTTCAAATAGGCAGTGAAAAAATATCAAAAAATATTTTCTCCTTAGGCGTTATGTCAAGGAGCCTTTATCAACCGTAAAAAAGAAGAAACAAACTAACCCAAACTAAATTAAACAAATTAGGAAAATGGAAAAAACACCAACAATATACAAAATCAAAATGACAACAAAACATCACGTTTTATTATTGTCAAGGAGGATAATTTTACTTTATATCAAAACACACAAGGCAACAGAGAAAGCTGTCTGTCTGATATAGTCAATTATCAAAATTATATAGTCAATTATCAATTAGATATATACATTATCAATTATCAATTATATAGTCAATTACCTGATATAGTCAATTATCAATTATATCAGCTGTCTGCCTGATATAGTCAATGATATAGTCAATTTATTTAAGCAAAAGTATAAGCTGTAGGTTAAGTCAGTTAAAGCTAAATACACATCAATGATACACAAATACACATACAGGATATACAAATACACATACATACATACACATACTAAATACACATACAGCATTTAATTTAACTGAATGAATCTTTCCATTTCCCAAATCTAGTTTGAGGCTGATTATTTGCAATGACATTACTTGAAGCATTTGAGGTTCTGACCTACTCTGTATATGTTCAGTGGGATGTTCAGTATGTTAGAGTGGAAATCTATAAATTAAACAAACCAATGCTCAAACAGCTTGAAATTACAAAGTAAAGCTTAATATAACTAATAAATATATAATAAAAATAAAAAAGGTAATAAATAAAAGATGGCATTGAAGATGATGGTGTTACTCTGTGAAGAATTAATTCCGTGAAACTATTCACTAATATCAAGTAAAATACATAGCCCTGGGTATTTCGCAATCGACTAGTCGCAATCGCAACCTATTTTTTTGGAGTAGGGCAATGTATCTTCGATAATACTTTGATCTTCCTGATCTCTATTTTCCGGATGATCCCCCCTTTAAAAACAGCTTGGCAAGCGGTTTTTGACAGTTTAGGAATTGGAAATATCTGATACAAGTGTGCATCCAGGTCGGAGGGGTTGTTTACCGGGTTTGAGCCCCCCTCCTAAAGAATAAAGTGTCTGACTCGTAAAAGAGTAACAAAAATGCATACAGCCTAAACACATTTTTGATACGTTATATAAAGTTTTGTAAACCCCTTTTGGAAAAAAACACCCCCAGAAGAGCCTAGCCAATCCTCTCGATTGAATTAACATTGAAGCTGTCAATGACAATTTAAAAACAATGCATACTTCCACCAGGGTGCCAAACTGAAAAGTCATTCATTTTTTTTTTCCCCTTTATTACATTAGAAGGTCTTGAGCCTGCTATAATTTCTTATTAGCTTTAAATGAATTAGAATGGAATAGTTGTGGGCATCAAGTCATGGCTAATTGTAGAAAAAGCCAAGACAGATAGTCAAATTGAGTGATAAGAAAAACCTGGCATTAATTCCCTGGCATTATAGTAAATAATACCCTAGTAAACGACATAGCATTCGCACGGAATTCTGATTAATGGATAATTCTTCTGGGCTTAGTCTGTTTTGACGGGCGTTTTAACGCTGAAAAAACCTCTTCCTAGCTAATTTACCTACTATGGGCTGCCTCTCCGTAGTAGCATAATATTAGTAGGCATGAACACATAATGAGTCGGAGGTAATAGGCTTGGGACTGTCTGTGCAGGATTTTGACTCTTGTTGATAGAAGAGCATCGCCAAGTGCTGAAAACCGTGTTGTGATCAAGATATTCCCAGGATACACAAAGCCTCCGGTTCTACGCCGGCTTAAGTGCTTCGGTATAGGCTTGAGAAGTTATGTTGATCCCCTTCCTGCAGTGGTATCCAGGATCATTGCTCTTCCTGATACCAAAATAATTCCAATGATTTAAAGAACATAAAATGCTGCGACGTTAAAACGTGACTATCGTACCGACATTTTGTCTGACCAATTAAGAGGATTCGAAAAGAACGTATTAGAAATTTCAGAAACTCATATTCCAGGGGTAAGAAGCATAAAATTAGGTGAATTAGAATTTGTTCACTCAGGCAGGAAGGATGGGCTACATAGACAGGGAGTAGGGCTCATGATGAATAAGGAAGCTGCTCAGTCTTTTCTAGGCTGAGAAGGTATTAATAACAGGATATTAATTGCTCATTTTATGACTATAAAGTTCAGGGTATCAGTTATAGTAGTACATGCCCTGTTGAACCGACTGACGGAAATACTAGTGACTCTGAATTTTTACCTACAGTTACAGGAGCAAATAGACAGGGTCCCTGGTAGAAATATGGTTTTTTAACTAGGAAATTTTAATGCCCACCTCGGTAGAAACATGGATAGATAGTATCCTAGCCTAGGTAAATTTGGTGTAGGACAAGAAAACAGTAATGGCTACTGACTGTTGCAATTTTCTAGGTATAACAATTTATACTGTCATAAAACGATATAAATATTATTGTTATAAACGTATTGGTTATTTAAATACGGTGTTCGGTCATAAAAATGGCCCATAAGTTGACATGGTATTCACGTGATGGTAAGACAGCAAACCTTATTGATTATGTTATAGTAAACTGAAGACTAGCAGGATCAATACAGGGTACTAGGTTAAATAGGATTGCTGTAAATAGGAATACAAGGTACTATGGTAAATGACCCAACTGTGAGCCCTCGAACGAGTCCGTTGATTTTTGAATTAAAATTGAATAGTTGCGGGCATCAAATCTTGGGTAACTGCAGAAAAAGCCAAGACAGATAGTCCAATTGAGTGAGAAGAAAAATATGGGATTAATTCCCCCCTTGATAGGATTGTATAGAAAGGATGTTAGTTCATTTGTTAATAGATATGTCTATCTATTATCCGTCTGTACAGTTTTTAACCAGAATGTATTCTTAATAAATACTTTTTGATATGTATTTAGTATTGTTTTGGGTACTAGATCTGTTTTTTCTTCCTTCTTTCTGTTAATAAATGATTTCAGGTGTGAAAAGAAAATATTTGGTTTTTTTGTTTTCACTCATTGTACTAACAAAAATTTATACCTCATGTTATAATTATGTTTGTAGGTTTTCATTTTATTATTAAGTAGAAAAATAACTGACTTTTGTTGTCAATCACTCTTGTGGCCTGGACCTTCAGCTCTATGCAACCTACAGCCTGACATTACCATGTATGATTTTGTATATATATATATATATATATATATATATATATATATATATATATATATATATCTATATATATAAAAATAAGTTGTCTGTCTGTGGATGTGTGGATGGATGTGTGGATGGATGTGTCAGGTGACGTCACCTGAAAAAACTGGATCTAAAAAAAATAAAAAAGCTAAAAAACTAAAAAAACTAAAAAAAGGCAAAAACTACAAAAAAAACTAAAAACTAATAAAAAAGCTAAAAAACTAAAAAAAATAAAAAAAAGGCAAAAACTACAAAAAAACTAAAAACTAATAAAAAAAATAAAAAAGCTAAAAAACTAAAAAAACTAAAAAAACTAAAAAAAGGTAAAAAACTAAAAAAACTAAAAACTAAAAAAAAACTAAAAAAGGTAAAAACTAAAAGAACTAAAAAAGAAAAAAATAAATGACGACACTCAAAGAGAAAGCGACCAGGACAAAAGGAATGTTCGATTAGCAATCAACAAAGCACCGGGACACAGGGAGTATAAATGACGACCAGGACAAAACTAAAAAATCTAAAAATCTAAATAAACTAAAAAAGAAAAAAAAAGGAAAAAAATAAAGGAGAAAAACAAAACTAAAAAACGAATGTATATACAGACCGGGACACCGGGATACAAATGACGACCGGGACCCGGGACACAGGGAATATAAATGACGACCGGGACACAGGGACACAACTACAACGGGGACACCGGGGGAAACAGGGGGATGTAAATGACGACCGGGACACCGGGACAGGGAATGGTCGATTAGCAATCACCATCAACAAAGCTCAAGGGCAATCATTAGAATCATGAGGTATAGATCTGAATACAGATTGTTTTCCCATGGACCATTATATGTTGCATGTTCAAGAGTCGGTAAACCTGACAATCTATTTATATGCAAAGACAATGGGACAGCAAAGAATGTTGTATATTCGCAAGTTTTACGTAGTTAAAACCATATATATATATCTATCTATATTCACAGGTGGGACATAGGGACACAACTACAATGGCGCGTAACTATTATGGCGCGTAACGACTTACGCGCGCGGGGGGGCTTGGGGGGGGCGCGAAGCGCCCCCACCAACTAGGTGTTGGGGTGGCGCGAAGCGCCACCCCAACAGCTAGTATATATATATATATATATATATATCTATATATATAAAAATAAGTTGTCTGTCTGTGGATGTGTGGATGGATGTGTGGATGGATGTGTCAGGTGACGTCACCTGAAAAAACTGGATTAGGTGACGTCAAAACTGAAAAAACTAAAAAAAGGCAAAAACTACAAAAAAAACTAAAAACTAATAAAAAAAATAAAAAAGCTAAAAAACTAAAAAAACTATAAAGGTAAAAACCAATAAAAAACTAAAAAAAAAACTGAAAAAACTAAAAAAAGGCAAAAACTACAAAAAAAAACTAAAAACTAATAAAAAAAGTAAAAAAGCTAAAAAACTAAAAAAACTAAAAAAACTAAAAAAAGGTAAAAAACTAAAAAAAATAAAAAATAAAAAAAAACTAAAAAAAAGGAAAAAACTGAAAAATAAGCTAAAATAAAGGTAAAAACCAATAAAAAACTAAAAAAAAAAAGGAAAAAACTAATAAATGACGACACTCAAAGAGAAAGCGACCAGGACAAAAAACTAAAAAACAAGGCAAAAACTACAAAAAAACTAAAAACTAATAAAAAAAATAAAAAAGCTAAAAAACTAAAAAAACTAAAAAAAGGTAAAAAACTAAAAAAACTAAAAACTAAAAAAAAACTAAAAAAGGTAAAAACTAAAAGAACTAAAAAAGAAAAAAATAAATGACGACACTCAAAGAGAAAGCGACCAGGACAAAAGGAATGTTCGATTAGCAATCAACAAAGCACCGGGACACAGGGAGTATAAATGACGACCAGGACACAAGTAAAAAAAAAAATTAACAAAACTAAAAAGAAGGTAAAAACTACAAAAAAACTAAAAAGAAAAATATAAATAACGACCGGGACAAAAAAACTAAAAAGAAATAAAAACTAAAAACTAATAAAAAAAACTAAAAAATCTAAAAATCTAAATAAGCTAAAAAAGAAAAAAAAAGGAAAAAAATAAAGGAGAAAAACAAAACTAAAAAACGAATGTATATACAGACCGGGACACCGGGATACAAATGATGACCGGGACCCGGGACACAGGGAATATAAATGACGACCGGGACACAGGGACACAACTACAACGGGGACACCGGGGGAAACAGGGGGATAACCTGACAATCTATTTATATGCAAAGACAATGGGACAGCAAAGAATGTTGTATATTCGCAAGTTTTACGTAGTTAAAACCATATATATATATATATATCTATATTCACAGGTGGGACATAGGGACACAACTACAATGGCGCGTAACTATTATGGCGCGTAACGACTTACGCGCGCGGGGGGGCTTGGGGGGGGCGCGAAGCGCCCCCACCAACTAGGTGTTGGGGTGGCGCGAAGCGCCACCCCAACAGCTAGTATATATATATATATATTAGTTAGATTTTTATCCTTTTTATTACCAATGAAATGATTCCTTAGATAGCCGAAAATTCAAAAAAGATGACAAGGCAAGAGGATCAGCTTAAAAAAATATTCCAATCACAGATGGCATCTTTCTATGATCAATCATGACAAAAAAAGTGTCCTGTTATAATACGTGCTTCAATAATGGCGTTTGAAAGATGGTTGCATATTTGTACTTAAATGTTCTGATAAATGGATTTTATTGCCTAAAGAACTTATTTTTATTTAAGCCCTTTATTTAATAATATATATCATGTTTTTATATTGTAGGCTTAGATACATTGTACAACTATTTGTATGACAGCTTTTTTTTAAGTAAACATAACGCTTATTGCCCAGAAAAATACTTACTTTCTACTTTCCTTGTAAATACTGATTTCATTGAACTGCATATTGCACGATTTTGTTTTCGTTGCAAGAAATTGTTAGACTACATTTTTTTAGGATGGTCTCTTCATGTGATTGGATATACTTTTAATACCAGATAAAGTTCTACATATGGAAAACACTCTGAATGTATAATGGCAACTATTAGGCTGAAATATGTAAATATTTGGATGTTTTACAAATAAAAAACTTACCAGTAAATGCTCCTTTAGAAACCTTGTAGCAATTTTGTGCTGCCACACCAACTGATGATGGTAAAGTTTTTCTAACATGTTCCAAATAAATGGTAGGAGGAGCACACACAACCTCTGCAAAAAAAATGATTCATAGTAAAGAAAAGCGAATATATAGAAAAAAAAACTAAAGACTAGGAAAATCTGCCAGCACTCTTCCCCACTGTATATAAGCCTAGTTTAAGTCCTTGCAATTCTCTGCTATTTGGACCTCAAAGTTAAGATCCTCTCTTTTCTTTTGTAACTATGCCCTTAAAACTAAGATCAACTCAACTATGTTAATGAGGACAAAAAAGCTGCATAATTTCCCATAACAATGTGCCTGCAAAACTACCTTTATGTAGTACCAATCATTAATAAGTGAGAAGAAAGACCATATTTGAGGATCTTGTAGACCCTGGCTAGGGCTACTTCCACTGGCAGATCTAGAAGAAAATATTGGAGGAGGGTACGCGACATAGGCACCTAAAAGACCACACAGGGTTTAAATTGAAGACTGTTAGTTCCTAATTTACAAACTATAAGCCACATCGGACTCTTTCATACTGACCATGATCCAGAATCTAAAGTGAATGCTACATCCCACCCTCCCTTTAGCTAAAGCAACCACATTTCTACTCCTCATCAATTTAGACTGTATCCAAAAATAAATTGATTTGTTAGAAATTAGTAGGTTGACGAAAGTCTGACTAGACAAGAACTAATTATTTTTGATTGGTCTTCTCTTAACCAAATGGATGTTCATAAATTTTTGTTCTTAACAAACAAAACCATACTCAAAACAGTTAACAAAGTGACTGAGTTGAGGTGGAAAAAAGTTAAATTACTAAACTTGAGAAAAAATTACGTTCTTTATTTTTGGACTCCATGTTTAGAGAAAAACAATCCTAAAAATTTAATTTTGATGGAGTGGGCTGAGAGATAAAGCCACACAAGTAATGTGGTATTATGGTCTTTTCTGGACATCTTAGAGGAACACTCTCTATTCCAGATGGCGATGCTTCCAACAAGATTTCGAGATGGACAAAATCCTTCACTTCTTGATTTTGTTTCACTCATTAACATAGAAATTACAGCCCCCATTTGGAAACAGTGACCAAATTGCAATAAAATGCCAATTTCGACTGTGCCCACAGACATCAAATCTAACTAAATATGTGTATACAAACTATAGTCAAATCAGGCATGAACTCAGTAAGTGTGATTGGTCATTCGTCAAATTTATAGAAGTAGAAGGCATGCGGGAGGTAATGAAAAATGTGTTGTTAGACACTGTCAATAAAAGCATAACTATCATGGAGACACAAACCAAGAACTCTCCCCTTTATGAACAGAGAAATGATTGCCAGTAACAAGAAAAATAAACTGTCAAAGCTCATAAACCAGATCCCACATACGGCTGACTACCTATTTAAGTTTCAAAGCTGCAAAGAACAAAGTTCTACCACTATCCAGAAAATTCATAGAGAATTAAGCAGAGGTCACTGCAGCAAGCTCAAAAACCAGCCTTAAGAAACTCTCAGAAATACACCTCTGCACATAAGCTTGGTAGGTACACAGTCATTGAGCTCGCTTGTAATGGAATCCAGTCAAAGGACCCCCAAAACATTGCTGATGTCTTGCATTGCCAGTTTAGATCAATATTGAAACCTGCAGACACTGCCCCCCTCCCAACCTTACCACACTACTTAATTAACACAAGTGTCACCAATAACAGTGGATTAAGACTGAGCTTGAATCTCGGCTTAAAAAAGCTTGATCCAAATAAGTCTGTTGGGCCAGATGGCATTCATACACAACCCTTAAAAGAAGCTCACACCAAATAAGTCTTGCCACCCTCAAGGCTCTTCCAAAACTCTATTGACACCAAAGTCATACCATTGGACAGGAAAGTTACCCATATCTCACCAATACATAAAGGAAGTGACAGGACCAAAGCAATCAGTATTACCTCTGCTGCTGGGAAAATCGTTGAAGGCATTGTAATTACTATTGTTCTCATACATTTGGCCCCAAAAAATCTTCTATCAAAATGCCAACACAGATTTCGACTAGGTAGATCAGTTGAAACAAGTCTGATTGACTCATAAAATTACATAACTAAACTTCTTGATCCAGGTCCCACAGTTGATATGGTTTTAGAAGACTTTGCTAAATCTTTCAATAAAGTCTGTCATCAAAGGCTCCAGCTGAAACTGAAGGCAACAGGTATTGAAGAGGGTGTGGTGGATTGGAATATGTATTTCGTGAAGGAAAGAAAGCAACAGGTTGGAATTTTGGTGAAGTTGGCAAAGCTTTCTATTCTGAAATAGCAGAGGTCTTAAGTGGGGTACCTCAAGGAACTGTTTTGGGACCTATACTTTCAAAATCTACACTGACGACACCCCAAAACACGACTAAAAGACTAAACCTGTATACTGATGACTTGAACTTATTGGTCCTGTTGACGCACAGCAGGGCATTGCCTCAATAAAGTCTGAACTAGATTGCTTTTGCAAATGGGCCAATATGTGGAGCATTGAGTTTAATCTTGGAAAGTGCAAGGTTCTCCATTTTGAAAGAAATAACCCATGATGGCAATATTCAATGCTATCAAATCCTGGTGAGAGCCAACTGATTTCCAAGAGTACCTCAAAAAGAGATTTGAGGGTTATTGTGGATGAAGGCCTTGTATTGTGGATGATGTCAATTCAATACTACTACTACTGAGAACTCACTACAGTAACAAGCCACCTGAGACCAACAAAGCTATACACACTCCTCCTTCATCTCAATCCATTAAAAGCCTCTTTATGCCCTCCATTGACGTTTCCATTTCCCTTAAGTCTTTCTTTGTGATATATTATCACCCCAACTGCAGACGTCCTGTTTTCTGTTTAGCCCTAAACAGTTGCTGAAAAGGGACAATCTTTTGCAATCTGTCATCCTTTATCTGCAGAACATGCCCTAGCCATCTCAACCTTTCTCTCAATGTAGTCTTCAAAAGCAGGATTGAACCACACTTTCCATTGAGCCTTCTGTTTGAAATATGGTCAGTCAGTTGGGGACCCAAACCAATTTATAGCCAATTTCTCTAGAAAACATCTAGTAAATGTTGGTCCGTTTTTAAGAGTGCCCATGCTTCAGAACCATGTTTGACCACTGTTATCACTGTAGTTTCCAATATTCTAATCTGGGTGTGCAGACTTATTTTCCTATTCTTGCAAACTTTTTTTCAATTCTGAAAAAAAAACCTGACCCATAGCTCTTCTACTTTTTAACATTTGCATGGCATTCACCATCTTTACTAATAATACTACCAAGGTAACTGAAGCTGCCTGCTTGATTGATCTTTTTGTTACCCAACATTGCATTTTCATCTTCATATATTCCAAGCCTTAGTGCTCTTTCCACATACAGTAACTGCAGCAATAGCAATTGTATCCCAGATTCCAGATTTCAAAGTGTAACAGACATAACAGACAGACAACTTATTTTTATATATATAGATTTGTGTAAATTTTTTTCCATAATAGTGTTGCAATGTTGAGAGTACATAAAATAATAATTACAAATTCTGGATTGGTTATAAATGGCATTTTTCTCGCTAAACAGTTTTGTTTGAGAATTTATTTTTAGATTTCGGATTACTAAGAATGTTTTTACCTTTTGGGACCCCAAAATGTTCAACACAATCACCTATGAGAGGTGCAAAGCAAAAAAGTTAATTTTTTAATGTTTCCATTCAGCAAAATAAAAATAAAAATTTTCTATCCTGAATTTCAAAATGTACTTCGTATCTTCATTAAAAGAAAAAACTCAATAGTATTTTCGGTTTCTCATTGAAAAAAATCATAAAAATTGATGTCATTATTGAACGGATTCTGGTTCACTAAAATTTCAGCAAATTTGTTTCCATATTATCATTGCAATATGAGAGTTCTTGATATAATAATTACCAATTCTGAATTTACTATTAATGGCTATTTTTCTCGCTAAACGGTTTCTTTAGGAACATATTTTTAAATTTTGGGTTACCAAGAATTTTTTTTACTGTTTGGGGCCCAATTCGAGGGACAAAATTTAATTTCCTCCAAAAGAAATTAATTAATTAAGAAATAGGATAAAAAAGGCATCATGTTATGCATTTATTTTCATCCTAGTTAAACTATGTACATTAGCAATTAAAGTTTTTTATGTAGTTACAGAAATTTTTTTTTTCTGTAACTCCCTTTCTAGGTGAAGGTTCGCAGGTTCAATCCCACGCATTGTAAGGCAGAAGAATGAAAACCAATTAAAACGATTGATGCAGAAAAATTCATTTTAGTTTTTTTTTATTTAGAACATACATCCATAAATTTGTTCAGTCTATTTCTGACTAAATTATTTTATCATAATAAAGAAAGTTACTACTGCAAAGAAATAGCAAATAGAGCACAACCCTGCTCAACTCCTGATTTAATACAAAACCAGTTGCTTACCTCATTCACTACCTTAACTGCAGCAGTATTATTCTCGTACATAGCACAAATCACTTTAATGTATTTTTCTGGTACACCATATAAGGATAAGACCTTTGCTAACGCTCTTCTATCAACAGAATCGAAAGCTTGCTCATAATCGATAAAACTGAGGACCAAAGATGTTTGACAACGAAGGGACTTCTCAATTATTTACCTCGGAGTAAAAACTTGGTCGACACATTCTCTACCTTTTCTAAGCCCGCATTGTTCTTCTCTTAAAACTTTGTCTACTGTATCTCTCAGTCTAAAAAGTATCAAATTACTCAGTAATTTGCTACCTACAGAGACCAGATTAATGCCTCGATAATTATGACACTCACTCTTGTCACCTTTCTTATACAGTGGTTTAATTAAGGTTTTCCTAAAATCATTGGGTTCTTCCCCTTTTTCAAAAATCATGTTCATAATCTTCAGTAGCTTATTCCTAATCTCAAAGCCACCATATTTAAGAAACTCATTAATCACACTATCAGCACATGGAGCCTTATTATTTTTAATCCTTTTAGTACTGTCGCTAATTCTTCCTCACTAAACAAATCTTCCTTTACATCCAAGGTATCACGAACTTTTTCATTTTTATCTTTATCTTTTCCTGCAACTGTATCTCGGTTTAGCACATTCTCAAAATGTTCCACCCATCTTTCTTTAACTTTTTCCTTACCACTAATTGTGGCCCCCTTTCTATCTTTAACTGGGACTAGTCAGGATTGGCTACTCCCTCTCAATTTATTAACATGCCAGTATAATATTTTACTATTATGCCGTCTAGCCGCATCTTCCAGATCCTCAGCAATTTTATCCAAGGCCTCCATTTCACATCTCCCTAGTTCATATTTTAATGCTTTCTCCACTTTCTTTACATTCCTTTTGTTTTCATACGACCTATCACTCAGATAATTCTTGTACAAACCCTTCTATTTTCTATTAAACCTAAAGCTTTTCACTAATATTCCTAGTTGCAAATTAGCACTCTTCCCTAAAACGCCATCAGCAAATTCACAAATTGTTTTTCTGAAATTATTCCATCCATCTTCCGCATTGTCAGATTTTATACTCTCAAGTTTAGTATTCTACTGTTCCTGGAAGTTTTCTCTCAAATTTTCATCCTGGAGTCTACCAACATCCTAACTTTCCGGGAGGTAGTTACCCTTCCAAAATTTCAGCTTTAAATTAACCTTAGGCACTACTAGATGGTGATCTTTACTTTTAACATCGATAACAGCACTCCTATACACCCTAGTATGTTGTATTGATCCTGCTAGTCTTAGTCTTCTGTATTCTGGTCCTTTAAAATATCCCCAAATTTATTTCGATAATAGTATCGAAATATTTAGAGTACTTGAAACAATAATTACTAATTCTGAACTTAATATATTTTTAAATTTCGGGTTACTAAGAATTTTTCGGTAAAATTTTAGTTGATTGACATTTGGCTATCTCGGAAAGTGGTTAGGTTAGGAAAATGAAACTTTGAGGGATGAGTCTAAGGGCTAAATTATGTCTCGAGAAGATATTTTGAAGTACCCACCTCCACTCCTTCTCCCTCTAGAGGGCCATGAGCTTCGCCTACATGACAGGTCCTGCTGTTTGAGGAGAATTCTGAGCGACATCAATGTTTTTTTTCAAAATTTAGGAAATATATTTGCATATGTTTAAAACCTTAGAAATTGGGATTGAGAAAAGTTCATCAAAATCAGTTCTACCTATCAAAAGATACGAGCCTGAGAAAATTTCCCTCATTTTAGAAAACAGGGGGAAACACCCCCTAAAAGTCATACAATCTTAACGAAAATCCTGCGATCAGATTCAGTGCATCAGAGAACGTTTTTGTAGAAATGTGAAGCACCTATCTACAAAAATATGGAACTTCGCATTTTTTTTGCCAGAGGACAGATCACGGATGCGTGTTTAATTTTTCTTTTTATTATTTTTTTTTTTTTTTTTACTATTATGGCGTCTAGCCGCATCTTCCAGATCCTCAGCAATTTTATCCAAGGCCTCCATTTCACATCTCCCTAGTTCATATTTTAATGCTTTCTCCACTTTCTTTACATTTCTTTTGTTTTCATACGACCTTCACTCAGATAGTTCTTATACACACCCCTTCTATTCTCTATTAAACTTAAAGCTTTTCACTAATATTCCTAGTTGCAGACTTAGCACTCTTCCCTAAAACGCCATCAGCAAATTCACAAATTGTTTTTCTGAAATTATTCCATCCATCTTCCGCATTGTTTTTAGATTTTTTTTTCTTTTTTTAATTTTGTTTTTTAGTTTTTTCTTTTTAGTTTTTTTTAGTTTTTTACCATTTTTCTTTTTTAGAATTACTTTAATCTATTGTCTATTTTTCTTTTTTCGAATTACTTTAATCTATTGTCAAAATATTTCGAAATATTTATGCAATTTCCAGTTTTTACATTCTAGTTTGTTTTCTTTTATATATATAGAAGATATATATATAAAACATAAAAGAAAAAAAAAAACAGACATAAAAGACAGACAAATTATTTTCATATATATAGATTTGTGTAAAATTTTTTCCATAATAGTGTTGCAATGTTGAGAGTACATAAAATAATAATTACAAAATCTGAATTGGTTATAAATGGTTTTTTTCTCTATAAACAGTTTCTTTGAGAATTTATTTTTAAATTTTGGATTACTAAGAATGTTTTTACCTTTTGGGACCCCAAAATGTTCAACACAATCACCTATGAGAGGAGCAAGGGAAAAAAGTTAATTTTTTCATGTTTCCATTCAGCAAAATAAAAATACAAATTTTCTATCTTGAATTTCAAAATGTACTTCGTATCTTCATTAAAAGAAAAAACTCAATAGTATTTTCGGTTTCTCATTGAAAAAAATCGTAAAAATTGATGTCATTATTGAAGGGATTCTGGTTCACTAAAATTTCAGCAAATTTGTTTCCATATTATCATTGCAATATGAGAGTTCCTGATATAATAATTACCAATTCTGAATTTAATATTAATGGTTATTTTTCTCTCTAAACGGTTTCTTTAGGAACATATTTTTAAATTTTTACTGTCGAGAGACAAAATTTAATTTCCTCCAAAAGAAATTATTAAATTAAGAAATAGGATAAAAAAAGGCATCATGTTATGCATTTATTTTCATCCTAGTTAAACTATGTACATTAGCCATTAAAGTTTTACTAAAGAAAGTAATTTTATGTAGTTATAGAAAAAATTTTGTTATAAATACCTTGCGATAGCGTACTGGACAAGATCTGCCTTTCCAAGTGAAGGTTCGCAGGTTCAATCCCATGCATTGTAAGGCGTCGATTTGTATTTCCAACTCCGTATCTTCAGTAAAAGAAAAACTCAATAGTATTTTTGGTTTCTCATTGAAAAAATCATAAAAATTGATGTCATTATTGAAGGGATTCTGGTTCACTAAAATTTCAGCAAATTTGTTTCTATATTATCATTGCAATATGAGAGTTCTTGATATAATTATTACCAATTCTGAATTTAATATTAACGGCTATTTTTCTCGCTAAACGGTTTCTTTAGGAACATAATTTTTAAATTTTGGGTTACCAAGAGTTTTTTTTTACTGTTTTGGGCCCAATTCGAGAGACAAAATTTAATTCCCTCCAAAAGAAATTATTAAATTAAGAAATAGGATAAAAAAAAGGCATCATGTTATGCATTTATTTTCATCCTAATTAAACTATGTACATTAGCCATTAAAGTTTTACTAAAGAAAGTAATTTTATGTAGTTATAGAAAAATTTTTGTTATAGATACCTTGCGATAGCGCACTGGACAAGGCTTCCCTAAAAGTGAAGTGAAGATTCTAAGTGAAGATTCGCAGGTTCAATCCCATGCATTGTAAAGCAATTAAGTGCACTTGAAATAACTAACTTGAAAAACATTTTTTTTTAGTTGATATGAGCAGAAACTACGTCAAATTGTAGATTATACCTTTATATCTCCAATGAACAAAATATTTCCTTCAATGGATTTCGTTTCTGTTCCTGAACACAGGTTATTTTCTTAACAGCCCTATGTTAAAAAAAGACGAACTCGAAATTCATCTGGATTTCTGTCTAAGGCTTTCCTTGTTAAGACTTTCAATGCACGCCTATTCTGCTGGAAATCTCTGAAATAAAACAGCAAACAAAAATTTAAAATTTGTTAATTCTTAGTCACAGTGAGATTTAACTAACGTCGAGAATTAAACAGCTCCGAGTGGTAGCCAACACCAAAACCCTTCATAAGATTTCAATGATTGGTTAGTTAACATTAGTTATGATAGAAAATGTTCCCTCGTATATTCCTACACAGTTTTTTTTAATACAGACAAGGATTGTTAACGAAATCAAACAGTTCGTGGTAACGAACTGTAGTAAGGAGCGACCCGGCTCAATAGTGACCGAAGCTCTAAAAAATAAAATTTTGATACCAATAGTTATATCAAAAGAATCAAATTTTGATTCTGATTTTAAATATATAAGTTTCATCAAGATCAGTTCTACCTATCAAAAGTTACGAGCCTGAGAAAATTTCCCTCATTTTAGAAAACAGGGGGAAACACCCCCTAAAAGTCACAAAATCTTAACGAAATTCACGCCATCAGATTCAGTGTATCAGAGAACCTTTTTGTAGAAATGTTGAGCACCTATCTACAAAAATTTGGAACTTCGCATTTTTTTTGCCAGAGGAGAGATCACGGATGCATGTTTATTTGTTTTTTTATTCTTGTTTTTTTCTCCAGGGGTGATCGCATCGACTGATTGGTCCTAGGAGGGTGATTGGTCCTGATTGGTCCTTTCGTGAGAGGGATCATTCTAATAGAAATGAAAAGCTCTAGTGCCCTTTTTAAATAACCGAAAAATTGGAGGGCACCTAGGCCCCCTCCCGTGCTCTTTTTTTCCCAAAAGTCACCGGATCCAAATTTTGAGATAGCCATTTTATTTACCATAGTCGAAAAACCTAATAACTATGTCTTTAGGGACGACTTACTCCCCTGCAGTCCCCGTGGGAGGGGCTGCAAGTTACAAACTTTGACTCGTGTTTACATATAGTAATGGTTTACTGGGAAGTGTACAGACGTTTTCAGGGGGATTTTTTTGGTTTAGGGAGAGAGTTAAGGGGGATGGGTTACGTGGGAGAATATTTCCATGGAGGAAATTTTCACGGGGGAAGAGAATTTATAATATGATATAATACGCAATGAAAAAATAAATATGAAAAGTTTTTTTTCTGAAAGTAAGGACCAGCACTAAAATTTAAAACGAACAAAATTATTACGTATATGAGGGGTTTGCCTCCTCGTTATACCTCACTCTTTACGCTAAAGTATTTTAGTTATTTCAAGTATTTATTCTACGGCCTTTGTGATTGAGAGGTTATTCTTGAGGAATTGGAGCATTTGAGCTTTAGTGTAAAGAGCAAGGTATCGACGAGGGTTGGACCCCCTCATATACGCAATAAAAACATACGAATATAGAAGTTCGTTACGTAACCTAATTATAAGTTACTTATAATTTTTACCAATGATAACGTTTGTAAAAAATTAAAAGTTCTAGTTGCCTTTTTAAGTAATCAAAACATGGAGGGGAACTAGGCCTTCTCCAGCACTCCTTTTTTCTCAAAGTCTTCCAATTAGTTGAAATTAATTAATATACAAATTTTTTTAATTATTTATGTGCGGAGAGCCAAGATCGAAACATGCATTAATTCAAAAATAAGTAAAAAAAAAAGAAAATGCCCTGGTATAATTTATGCTTCTAAGCAAAGAGCATGGGTGACTTAAAAGAATATAATATGAAAAAAAACTTCGTTTTCTTAAAGAGTTAAAGAGGCTGTGTCCCAAAGTCGAACCTTAAAACGTACAGGAATTAGGCTGCCGCCCCCCAAACCCTCCGCTTTTAAAGACTCTTTTGTACAGGTTTTTTGTTGTGGGGGGACTTCATTGTTACTAATTACTAGTTTCGGCACAATGGTTCTCCTGTCCTCATGTGTTTAACGTTTTTCGAAGTTATTCCATTATTCATTCATTTCAATTTTTTTTTTAATTAAAAGAGGGCCTTTCCGAAGCCAAGAGCGGGGGCGGCAGCCCCCCATAACAAAAAACATTGGATCAAGCTGAAATTTCGCGGATAAGCTCCTGGGCCCTAGGGGACCTTAACTTGTGAATTTCAGCCCGATGGGACAATGTTAAAAGGGGGGCTGGGGTTGACGGGTCGAAACTTTTGGCCAGGTTTTTCCCATGAAGGAAAAGTCGGAGGGGGATGAAATTTGACAAGTTTCTTAGTTGGAGCTCGGGCTACAAAATGCATCCCTCCCCATCCCTCTGCGACCACTGGAACCGAAGATCGTTTAACATTGTCGTGGTTCGCCTCTTTAAAGAGGCACGAGTGTGCCTCCTTGAAAACCGGCGATACTGTATTCAATAAAATAAAAAACAAGCTTTTTTAAATAAAAGTAAGGAGCAACATTAAAACTTAAAACGAACAGAAATTACTCGCATATAAAAGGGGCTTTTCCTCCTCAACGCCCTGCTCTTAACGCTAAAGTTTCTTACTGATTTAAAAAGCAGAGTTAAGAGAAAGAGTCAAACTTTAGAGTAAAGGACGGGCCGTTGAGGAGGAAAAGCCAATTTCATATATGGAGTAATTTCTGTTCGTTTTAAGTCTTAATGTTGCCCCTTACTTTCGTTCAAAAAAAAATTGTTCTTTTTAGTTAATTCTGTTATAGATCGGCTTTTACTAAGCTAAATCAATTTAACAATAGCTCAACTTCGTTGAACAATTGAAGGGGGTCCAAATGTTCTTTTTTGCGTGTTTTCATTAGAAGAAATTGAAAAAACTGACTCTCTTAAACTTTGAACATATTTACCCCCTCTTATTTTTGTGAGTTTTCGTTGCCACTGTAAAAGAGCCGGTTTGAAAATTAATGTTGAAGATGTGGTTATGGTTACCAAGAAAATTGATTTAGTGGATTATCTTCACTTATATGGGTACATTAGAAAAAGGAAATAGATTTAATGAAGATAAAAAAAATTAGAATAGTCAAAATCCAGGATATTTTTGGCAGTTTAAAAAGAAGGTTAAAAAAGAAAGAAAAGGAAGACAAGCTTCAAAATTAAGAGTGGGCAAGGGAAATGGAAATGGAAAGGGAATCCACAGCAATAACAATTGTCTAGCACAGTTTTAAATGTATAGAATACAAAAAGATGATGAATATATATGATATTTTTAACATATAAATTGTTCAAGGATAATCTAGTTTAATCAACTTCGATTAACTTTAATCAACTTTAACAACTTCGAAGCTACAACGACCACGTCAGCCACCTTCGAAGCCACAAGGACCCTAATGTTTGGAGTTCTAATACTTTGTGCTGAAGAAGAATTTCATCTCAAAGATTAAGTTATACATAAAACGGTGGTTGGACTATATTTTTTACAATAATTATTCAAGAAAAGCTAAGGTCACGTTCTGGGGATGAATAATGATTTCTTGCCAAAAATTGCTTATGGCACTCCAACTGGGGCAAAACTAAAAATCATAACATATTCAAATGAGATAGGAAGAGGCCATAAAAAAAGATAAAAAATTAGTTCAAACCTTCCAGGAAACTAGTAAAACATACTCTTTATAGAACAGGATGAACCGAAAATGTGGGTAGCAGTATTGATCTCAGGCAACTTTTGGTGGGATGATTTGTTAGGGATAGTAGTCTGTTCAATATACTCTTCAGAATATATGATTATATATTATGATAATGTTCGTAGAAGTACATCTGGTAAACAAACCAAGTACTACTACTAACAACTCACTACATCAAAAAGCTGCATGAGGCCACTAGAGCTATTATCACTCCTCCTCCATCCCAATCTATTTAAAGCCTACCCATTTTCACCATTCCAAAAAGCCCCTTTTTCCCTTAAACCTTTCCTTACAACATTCTCCCACCCCATTTGGGGGCAACCTGCTTTTATTTTGGCCCTAGACAGTTTGTCAAGAAGGATAAGCGTTGGCAATATATCAACGTTCCTCCGCAAGATGTGTCCTAGCAATTTTATACTTTCTCTCATCATAGCCATAGAAACTGGAATCAAACCCAATTGTTGGTACAGCCTACTTCCGTGACTCCCGAGTTAGGGTAAATGCCAAAATTTTGGTGGGTCATGGACAGAACGTGTATTCTTTGGCTGACTTTACTTTAGAGCCTTAATTAAAAAAAAGCCTGCTTTCATGTGGATCACGTCACATTCAAATGCATCTAAAGAGCAAAAAAAAAACATTATAGTGTTGCAATGACGTTATACATTATATAAAAAGGGTATACATATAAATGAACCCTTGTAAAAGAGCTTCCATCCAACTGGACACCCGTTTAACTGAACCCTATTTGGAAGGACTGCCGTACAATTGAACCCCCGTTTAACTAAGTCTCATGCAACTGAACACTTGCTTGACTGAGCCCCCGTGCAACTCAACCCTGTTTACATTGCACAAAAGAGGCGTGCGCGTAACTGAGCCCACATAACAGAGTTTCCATGCAACTCAGCCTTATCTGATAAAACTGATATTCGACTGAAGCCCCGTTTAAATCAATCCTCTTTTGACTTAACCCTTATGTAACAAACGCACATTTAAATTAAGCCTTCTTGACTGAACTCAACCCAAGGTTTAATAATAAGTTTGAACTAATACTGATTAGAAGTTCAAAATATGCTTCTTTTGTTACGGTTCGTTAAGAGTTTCTAACTTATATTGCAAATTTGGGCAAGCTAAACTAATTTGGACCAAAGACAAAGAATCGGCAGAGCCGTGATTGCAACTAATTTCTGTCATTAACAACCAATTATAACGCTTCTCTGTCGGGATTCTGCTTGCACATATTTTTTAGTGCGTGGCAGAGTTAAAAATTACCCCATTCAAGTATGACCTCATCGATTTTCAGTCTAAATACCAGATTTTGATACCTTTCCTGGTAGTTGGTAAATTAAACTCATTATTTTTTTCTTCAGGGTGTGAATAGGGAGGAGAGAGTATCAAGCACTTTTTTGTAATTTCCAAGAATTTATTTCGTAATTAATTTGCTGAAAAGAAAATAAACATATTCTATCATTGACGTATCAGCTTTGAATTCTGATGATTTTTTTTATTTAAAAGGTTAAAATAGAATAAGCTATAGATGAAATCAAAGCTTTCCGGGTTAAAGTAAAGGTAAATATACACAGGTCAAGAGACCTTATGTAATGAAAACCAGATGGGTCTTTTCATGGACTTGTCCATTGAAACATCACGTCATCCAAGATCCAAGATGCCAAACCGTACCAGAAGTAACGTTATACTCAAGCCAAATGACAGTCACATTAGTTCCATATGAAAAATTGGGTTAAAGAGTTCTGTTCACCACGTACCAACTATTACTTTAGAATGTAATTAGTTATTTATAGCTGTTTACTATAAATAGTTTTAACAGTTGCTCTTCTATAGGTTAGAAATATTGAACTCGACATTTTCTTCCTGTCATTCCTTTAAAGCCGTCCTGGCCGAGTGGGTTGGTACGCTGGATTCAGGATTCTTTGTCTGAGAGGACGTGGGTTCGAATCCCAGTGTACACAATTCTTCAGTATGGGACGGGGGCAATGGCGTGACTCTGTAAGCTTAGCCAGAGTCAACCCAGCTCTAATGGGTACCTGGATAAATCTGGAGAAGGGAAACAGGAAGGGTGTGCGAAAGCACAGGATGTCTGGCCCTCAACCCGCCATTGTATTTCCTGGCTGAAGGGCCAAGAAATGGAGATCAGCACTGCCGGTAGGGAATGTAAAGTCTAACGCCGTATTCTTATTCCTTTAAAGAAACCATTCATGTCTACAAAATATTTTATAAGCGAACTCAAACAGGTTCAGTAATGATATGACGCAAACCGGGAAAAAAAAATTGGGTACAGAAATTACACGGCTGTTAAATTCTAGTTTGAAGAGAGTTATGAGAGGAATTTCAATTTCTAAAAGAATGAGAATCTGCAAGCTAAGAAAAACTTGACAACAGACTGGGCAGAGCCATACAGGTGATATTTATTAACCGAACCTTAAAAGATAAGTAAACCACTAAGCTAAGTGTTTAGCTTAGTAAAAAAAAAAACCTAAATAAAGCCCAAACAGCAGATTGAAGACCGTAAAAAACTCAATTTGAAATTAAAAAAAATGGTAATCAAAATCATCAGAACTAAAAAAAAGGCGTAAATAGGGTGAAATTATTTATAAGGAGAATATAACATTATCAATAGGATTCCGTTTTCTCCCTTGGTATTCCATAGATTCTCTGCGTTTTTTGCCCGCAGACAATCACCTAATTCAGTGGATCAACAAAATAATTCATAGAATCGGAAACACGACGTTAAACTCAAAGAAGATTAATTACCTACCTGCTAATTAAATACCGATAAAATCAAGGCGTATGTGAAGTTGTGACTCCCTTAGAAAATAATTCCATATTCTATGTTAGGAATGGAGAGTGAAGGTATTCCATGGATAGAGAATAATTTTGGTGGTCTTAGAGTTGGGCACTGGACATGCCTAATTTTGTTAGGTCTCTTGGGAGTTAGTAAGTCTTTTAGTTAACTACTTGCCATAAGTATAAATAGATAGATAGATAAGTGTATTTTAAAGTCAAATACACAGCCATGAACACAGTAACCTAAAATAAGCGAAAGACACAAATAACATAAACTTTGATCAGCGATCATCATAAAACGCTTAAATGAAATCTGCATTAACCTAATACTAGCATTTAATGCTTGAAAAAGGTCATTGAAAAGAACGCTTAACACTCGGAAAAAGACATAAATAAAACATTACATTTATATTATACTGAGATTTTTTATAATTATTTATTTATTATTTTTTTTTATTTAACAAAATTTCTAGATTCCGTGTTACTCTACAAATAAACTAAGGAGATACACTATTTAAGACACCTTGAAGTATCAACTTATTATTTCCTAATATCCCTTTCCTTATTGTAGAGAGCCCCTGGCACCAGCTTAAGCAATGCACTAAATAATACTCTGCAAAGCATACATGGGAATATGCAATTGTTTTGGTTCGCCACATCGATTGTGCGTAATGCGTAGCTAGGTACGGCACACAGCCATTCATGGTCTCGCACGCTATCATAGATATTTATATCAACTGTATTCAGTATTT